>NC_058037.1:15220775-15520775 GCF_019176455.1 Solea senegalensis | reverse complement strand
GGTAAAGTTATTGTTATGTTAGTAAGTTATTGTACTCGTCATGTAGCTTCACCTTTTATTTGTCTGAAAGTGTATTTGTATTTGTATTTGTCAAAATTCAGGATTTGAAGAACAGACGAAATCCTCGCCTGGTGCCGTATGCTTTACTGGACGAGCGCACAAAGAAGTCCAACAGAGACAGTCTGAGAGAGGCCATACGGACAGTGGTTGGATATGGATATGACATCGACCCCCCGGACCAGGAGGGTGAGACTCTGCTGAAAATTTATTTATTTTGTCTTTACATCCAAACCATCGTGAAAAGAGTTCACACAATGCTGATGTAGCCCATCAGCTCCATACACACTCTCTCTGTATTTCTCTGGTTAGCAGCTATTGTGTTGTCCGGCAATATTCCTGCTTTCCACACAGGAAGTTTGTTTGTTTGTTTGTTTATTCGTTCTTTCGTTCGTTTATTTATTTATTTATTTATTAATTAATTAAACGTCAAGATGGATGGATAGATTCAATAGTATGACGTGATAACCATTCTTTGTCCCCACCCACCCTGGCACGGTCACTATACACACAAATGCTCCCTCAGTCAGTTGCGTCGTTTTTGTTCACAAAGACCAAACAGAGGCTGAATAAAAACAACAACAATCACAAAAATGTTATAACTGTCACTTTAAATTAAAAAGAGAGATTGTTGTCTATTATAAAACATTAAATCCCAACATGTTAAAGAATCATTATTGTCATTTCTAAAACATGTGATACATGACTACAAACGAAAGTAGGTATTGAGGACCAGTAAAAACACTTACTTAAAATTACTTAAAGGACAATAGTTCACACACACACAACACACATCCTGTAAAAACTATTTAAAAAGCGCAAGTAAAAAAACAAACAAAAAAACAAGGTGCAGTAAAACAGCTTTATTTAAAATTTTTATGGCATTTCTCCTTATCTTTGCTCTTGGTCTCTGTTTAGCCTAATAACTGTTGGAAATAGTAGCACATGTGTACTGTACTGTTATGTAATGTACTGTGATCACAGTAAAGTATTGTTTTTTGTCTGTCCGTAGTCTTGCACACAGACAACGATCACAGCGTCGAGACCATTCGCTTCTTCCGCGTGGAGCAGACGTACGCTGTGAAAACTGGGAAGTGGTACTTTGAGTTTGAGATCCTGAGTGGAGGTGACATGAGAGTGGGTTGGGCCAGACCGGGCTGCAGACCTGATCTGGAACTGGGAGAGGACGACCAAGCCTTTGTTTTTGATGGATACAGGGTAAAAAAAATAAGACTAATAATTTATATTTTTTTTGCACCAAAAACAATACGGGTATTCAACCCTTTTTTATTTCGTTGCATAAGGGCCGACGTCTGCATGCAGGCAGCCGCTACTTTGGACATCCCTGGAAAAAGGGGGACGTGGTCGGCTGCATGATCGACATGGAGGACAAGTCGATGATCTTCACCCTGAACGGAGAACTCCTCATCACCAGCAAGGGCTCTGAGCTTTGTTTCACTGACTTTGAAGCGGAAGACGGTGAGAGCTGAACTTCTGTGTTAATCCATTCATGTGTTCTTTGTTGCATTTCAAACTACTTCCCATCTTTTTTGACAGTTTACATGACGTGAGAAAGACACTATAAACAATGCAAATGCTGATGCAAGTCAATGAAGTCTGTGTTGTGGATTTTGCCTGTTACTGTGTTAATGAACCATCCCTCAGAGAAGGGGGAAGGACACTCGCATAGGAATAAAGAGAAGCCGTTAAAATGAATTATTCTCTGGGCTGTGATGTTGTGTTTATGTGTGACGGGTTCAGCAATAAAGATCACATTAGAATTAGAGTAGCAGCTTTTTTTAAATAGCAGAAATGTTGTCAAACAATGTTCAGGAAGAAACATGTCAATGTGGAACTCTCTCTAGTATTGCAGTAGTGTAATGCACATCCCTGCCTTTTTTCAAATCATGTTTCATTTAAGCACTTTGTAACATTATTAAGAAATGAGCCACTGTATGTAAATAAAGTTTGTCAGTCAAAGCTTGTTTGACCATCCTCATCAAGCCCTGTCCCTGACTTCCTGCAGGTTTCATCCCTGTGTGCAGTCTGGGGATGTCTCAGATCGGCCGCATGAACCTGGGCAAGGACGCCAGGACGTTCAAGTACTACACCATGTACGGGCTCCAGGAAGGCTTTGAGCCGTTCGCCGTCAACATGAAGAGAGACATCACCAAGTGGTTCAGCAAGCGCCTGCCCACCTTTGTCAACGTACCCAAGGATCACATGCATGTTGAAGTAAGAAAAAAAAAACATTGAGCATCTGCTGGAATCTGGTCTAGTTATTGAGATGTAAACTTTTTCTTGGTTCAGTTCACATTGCACCTTACGTACTCATATTTCCTGTATCTACCAATCTCTGAGCTGTTGAGTGAAGATAAAGAACGACACTGTAAGGAGTTACTGTAGGTTGCAGAACATGGAAACAGAAAAATGGTTGGACAAAAATTCAAGTTGGCAATACATAAATTAAGTTCATACAAACTGAAATACAGTTATATGAGCAAATTTAGTAAAAGTTATTAACTGTTTCGTACGCTCAAGGAAATCTCCTGAACTGGAATAGTGACTAGTCTGAATTATGAGGTAAAAATCTCAAACTTTAATCATGGATAGCCAGAATTCACTTTGTATGCATATCTACAATTGAATGATAGATATCAGTAAACAAAAACAATTATGGTACATCTGGAACGACATTGTAGCTACCTGAAATTTTCATTGTGACCAAAAAAAAGATTTCAGTTATGATATATTTTTACAAAGATTCACATTAGCTATTAAATTTTCATTGAAAATCATGCAAATTCCACTAAGCCAGAGGCCCCGCGAGGCCTCCTGTAATTCAGTTTAAAAATGTATGTTATAGCTCTCAGACTATATCAATCAATGTTTATTTAATCACATATTCAATAACACTAGTATGGCTTGGTGCCAGCTTAATCTTAAGCACTGGCTACATATCCATAATGATCATCGATGGTGGACATGTTGGTATTGATCCTCCCCTCCCGACTGATGCGACCTTTCAGGTGACGAGGATCGATGGCACGGTGGACAGTCCTCCCTGCCTCAAGGTCACCCACAAGACGTTTGGCACACAGAACAGCAACAGCGACATGGTCTTCTGTCGACTGAGCATGCCTGTGGAGTTCTACTCTGCGGACAAGTTACTGGACGAATCGCTGAAACTCAGGTGAGACATCAGCGCTGTGTCTTAAAACATATCATCATCTCAAAGCAGCAGTGGAACTCTTTTCATTTTGAGTAACAGCTGTTGTCGTTGCTGTGTCAGATTTAAGCTGCACTCGTTTGGTCCGTGCGGGAGCTGCATTATGATGATTTGTTCTCCCAGGATGTGTTGCTTCTAACACCTGCTGCTGCTTTTATTTTCGCAGCCACGCCCCGAAAGAAGACGGAACAGTCGACTACGCAAGCATCACGCAGTACTACCACTCAGTGAGAGTGTTTGCCGGACAGGACCCT
Source organism: Solea senegalensis (assembly GCF_019176455.1). NCBI lineage: Eukaryota > Metazoa > Chordata > Actinopteri > Pleuronectiformes > Soleidae > Solea > Solea senegalensis. The sequence continues at coordinate 15,517,235 of NC_058037.1, read as the reverse complement.
GCTTTAGTGTGGGTGGGCTGGGTCACGCCGGACTATCACTACTACAGCAAGAACTTCAGCATCAGCAAGACGCAGACAGTCACCGTCACCCTGGGAGACGAGAGGGGCCGAGTCCATGAGAGGCAAGTTTCCTGATTTGTGTCGATTCTTCCTTAAAGGCACAGTGTATACGTTTAGGCCACGTGCAGACAGAAACAGCACGAAACTGCATCGTTTCAGGAAATATCTCCGTCCACACACGCTGTAGTAAATATGCCAGAACTGTAAGTTGCGCTGTAACGCTGCACCAAAAACGGAGAAGAAGGTGTTTTACACATCACAGAAATGGAGACAGAATGAACCGAACCAGGATGAGAGAAAGAGAAATAATGTTTGTTTTCGCTTCGTGCCGTTTCCTTGTGCATATTTACCGACTTTACAGACCCTCGGCGACAAATTTACCGACTTTCTGTCCTAAACCTAAATACTTAAAGAGAATGGAATGGAGAATTCTGCTGCACGAGTGAGATCCATCTAACTGTATTTACTGCAGGTGGAGAGTCAGACACACACACACACACATAAACACATAAACAAGACGACATGTGGATTTTCATTGCAGCCGACTGAGTGTGGAACAATCACTGATCTGTTTTGTTTATTCAAGTAAAATTAGGTTTTGTTTTCTCCTCTCTTTATTTTACGACTAAACACGTTTTTTTTTTTTCCACCCCCATGGGTTAAATCTCTAAGGACCGGACGTGTTCTAGTGATATCTGGTGTCTTTCTGACTGACTTTAGTTACTTTTCATTGACAGTACTTGGTAAAACAATCAAACAATGTCAAAAAACACAAGACAATGAATGACAGCACAAGAGAAAGCTGGGAAATATGACGTCATCGTTTTCCTAAAGTAGTGTATTAAGTAAGTAATGTGAGGCTGGCATTTTGAGATATTTCCCAAAAAGACCGTTTCAGGTCCTCTAAAATGCCGTCGCCATGTGGACGGGCCCTTACACTACTTGTGAAGTCGGAGCTGAATATCTCTCACGTCGCCCTCCTTCTCTCTCCACTTTTAAATACCCGCCAACAAACAGTAACTCAGGAGGTTATTATGAGGCCAGAGTATGAATCTGATTTTAGGACACGTGAAGACACATTTACTTGTGTCTTCTCACGATTAATTTTCCCATTGGCATTCTTTATGTGTCATATTGTTTTGTGTTGCGTGAGAATTAAGGCCCTTAAGCTTAAGGTCAAGTCCCTACTAAAACCCATTAAAATGACTCATTATAGTAGGATAGCTCTGGGTGTTCCAGAGGAACGTAATATCCTGAGACACATTTTGATGAATATGTGGTAACGTCGCAACAGAATCCAATTTCTGTGCTGAAACATACTGCTTGACTTTTTTTTTTTTTCTTTTGGGATATTCATATCATAAATATTCATCTGTCCAGTTTGCTTTTCTGCTTATTACGACAGCCCAGATTATATTAGACGAGAGCTGGGGTTTCTGTTTAAATACTTAGTTTGTGTCCAGTTAGCAAAAAATAGTGAACAAGAACAAGAGAGATTTTATTTTTTTCTCATTAAATGTGTGGTCCACTACATTCAGATGAATTTATTTAATTGTTTAATTATTTTCTTCAAAATACAATAGTTGTAGTCCCTTTTGATTGTGTATATCCAGAGTAACATGCTCTTACCTCCTGTCTTCTTCATGTCTTTTGCTATATTTATATGAAGCACCACATATAAATGTGTATCATCATCATCTTAAAGAGACTTTGGGGTAAACATACATAAATAACTATATAAATCTGAAACAAATGACTTGGAAAAGTTTTGTAAGTGTGTTGAACTTGTACTCTCTAGTTTTCTGTAATCCGTCAATTGACCTCAGAATGACACCGTTTCTCCCTCAGCTGAAGAACTGAAGACGTATCGACTCCTCTCTTTTTCTTTTCACCGGTTTCCTTCAATATTGAGGAGCGTAAAATGGAGTCGAGAGCCTTTGTGTGAGACAGATTGAATATGAATGAGCAAAGAGACCCAAACCAACACGTATCGACGAGTAGAGCAGAAGCGCATAATGAAAAGATATTTGTTTGTGGATTTCACATGGATTCCTGATTATTTCCCTGCCCGCTTCTCCACAGCGTCCAGAGGAGCAACTGCTACATGGTGTGTGCGGTGGACGCCGTCGGGCCATCCCCCGCCGGCAACACTGACCTGGAGATCGGCTGTCTGATTGACCTGGCCACTGGCATCCTCTCCTTCACTGCCAATGGGAAGGAACTGCCCACGTCGTATCAGGTAGATAAGACCGTAACAGAGCGAGGCACACAGACTATCTGTCTGGCTCCCAAACTGAATTATGTTCATGTCATTACTGTAAAGTGATGTGCAGCTTTTGTTTTCCGGACATCTGACTTTGTTTAACATATACACACTGAAGAGATCTAACTTCAGATTAACACATTTGCACTGCAGGAGATTAGAATATAGCAAGGACATCATACAACTGAAATAGCCTTCAATATAGATGGATGGATGGATTGGTAGATAGATAGATGGAAGTTGCTTTACACTACAATTTTGAGTACATCTATGTTCAGCACTCCTTTTCTTCTTCCAATCTCACATCATTCATATCCATTCACACAGCCGTCATGAGCGACATGTGGGTTACCTGTCTTGCCCAGAGACACATTAGCATTTAGACTAGCAACGCTGGGAATCGAACCTTGACTTAAAGGTTTAAAGACAACTGATTCCACCACTGATCCACTGCTTATTTTAGGCTGATCAAAGACACACTGGAGATTAAAATGATCTTTGTGACGAGGGATTTTCAGCACATTCTGGAGGCTTGAAATATCGATCAAGTCTCCTTTTGTGTTTACCTGTGTTACTGTTTGCTTTTCCTCCTTATTTTTCAGCCTGTGATTTAGACGTAAATTGGCTTTTTTGTTTTTTTTTTTACAAAAGGAGCACCGAGAAGCTCTCACCTTGATGAAAAGCTTATTTCCGTGTTACTACATCAAAGTGCTGCTTTCTTTCTCTTCCTCTGTGTGTATTTATCTCTTTGATGGCTGTCATTGACTCCACCAGCGAACACTTTCAACTGAAAACTTCAGAGCTGCGGTTAATCCATGAGCAGAAAGGTTAAACGCCCGCGACAGTTGTTGAATTTGCCAATTTGAGAATGAAATGGAAGAAATAAGTATCGAGTAGAGAGTTGTAAATTTCCTCCGTGGGGACAGCCGTGCTTTCTCCCCGTGTGCGTGTAGTTTTTAAATAGATCAACTTGCGAACACAGTGGGGAATAATGAATTAAGTACATGCTGGAGTGTGAGTAACCAAAGCTTTGTGTGTTTTTCAGGTGGAGCCAAATACTAAGCTCTTCCCAGCTGTGTTCATCCACCCCACCAGTGCAAACCTCTTCCAGTTTGAATTCGTCAAGGTCAAGGTTTGTGTGTTAGAGCGACTTGTACTAATGCGACGCTGATTCACTGTTGTTTAGTTTGTTTTTTACTGACCTTTCATCACTTATTTTTACCTTGAACAGACACGTCACCTGCCTCACAGTGATTAATAGCTTAGATGTGATATACAGTACAGAGCCAGTTTGTCATGTCCTTACGCAGACCTCTATTTTTGCATTTTTATTATAATTTATCTAATATTCCACTGGGAATAGGATCCTATTTAGTTGAAATTAAATGACATCTTTATAAATCTAAACTACTTTTAATCAAGTCAGGGTAATATTTGTCTACATCTAAGAGGTATTTTTATTTGTTTGTTTTATTGAATTATGCAAAAGCTTCACACTAAACTCAGTGGAAATATGAGATAATATTAGAAATATGAGATATTATTTTATTGCAGTATCAGAGTCAATTTTTCCGGAAATAATATGCGGGTCTTAATATAAAATAATCAGACACATCAACTGGTGTTGATATGTTTTAGTGCATTTTTAGACTACCACGCATTAAAATCATGATACTACAGGACGAACGTGTGTCCTGTGATGTAATATCATTTATCTTTTTCTCTCTCCCTGTGCTGCCAGGACGCCATGCCGCTCTCGTCTGCCATATTTAAGAGCGAGCACAGGAACCCCGTGCCGCAGTGTCCGCCGCGGCTGGATGTGCAGACCATCGTGGCCGTGCTGTGGAGCCGAATGCCAAACACCTTCCTCAGTGTGGAGACGGCGCGAGTCAGCGAGCGGCACGGCTGGGTGGTGCAGTGTCTGGAGCCGCAGCAGATGATGGTTGTTCATATACCTGAGGAGAACAGGTGTGTGTGTGTGTATGTGTGACCGTGATACAAATTCTGCCCCACACTGTTTTACCGTGCTGTGCATTTTACTCGAGGGAACGGAAGTCATTGGTCAGCAGCAGTGGGGGAATTGTGAATGCTGCCAGGCTGCTTTTATGATTATTATGATTAAAAAGTGGTTTGGACTTCCCCAGGGCATTTGGTACATGAAAAACAATCAATTAAAAACTCTGCTAAGCAAATACTTTATGTAACCAAGTCATGATGCTGTTATTATGCTGTAAAGCTGTAAGTGCAACGTTTACAATGTGAACACTTTTACCTCTAGTGTAGATCAGACCAGATCAGTGTCGCATTAACTGTGTCTGAAGTTTGCTCTTGTTTATTCATCTTCTTAATATAGGCTGAAATAAGTTATACATTTTTTAATTTAATGCATTTATTTCCATCATGACAATGTATTTTCACATATTTCCAAGACAAAGCTGAGAACTGACGTCTCCTGCACAAAGAGTAAATAGCTATTGCCAATTTGCTAATTTGAAACTTCAGTAAAAATACTATATATGCTGCAAGTACATGACAATAAAATACATATCACAGAACAAATATCACAATGTGCACATACAAATTCACTACACTACGCTCAGAAAGAGTTTTAGCTAAAAGTAGGTACAGCTCTGATATGAGTTATGCCAACATTTAAGATTTTATTTCCGCAATTACTGTTATTACTCTTTATAATTACTATAAATATTTAGTGATTTTTATTTACGCTTTTATTTTTCTTAAAACCTATGAAACTACTTGTTATTGTTTATGAACTACCGTAGTATGTGTATTTTTATGTGTAAAATCAATATTTATCATCATAAATTATATGGGAAAATTTAAGGTCTAGTGTGTAAGAATACATGACACTTAGTGGAGATTGTAACACTCCTCTGCTCATCTTGCTCACCAAATTGCAACATTAGCTTTCACTTTATGACATGAAACACAGACCCTGATTGGTTTGTCCTCTTGGGCTACTGTAGACATATGGCAGCACAAGATGGCTATAAAGCTAGAGCTAAAACCTCAGCTTATATATATTTATATATATATATATCACATAATTTATTTTATAAATATTGTTGTAACAGTTGTGAAGTTTTTAGTTTGCAGATGTAAATGACCCGACTCTTCCCCCGTCTCTCCTCCAGGTGTTTGGACATCCTCGAGTTATCCGAGCACGAGGACTTGAGGAAGTTCCACTACCACACCCTGAGGCTGTACTGTGCCCTCTGTGCTCTGGGAAACACCCGCGTCGCTCATGCCCTCTGCAGCCACCTGGATCAATCGCAACTCCTCTACACCATCGACAACCAGTACCTCTCTGGCATGCTGAGAGAGGGCTTCTACAATGTCCTCATCAGGTGTGTTACTTCCTCCAAATATCACATAATCAGATTTTTTTTCTCTCTAAGTTTTAGAGATAATGTGGTAATTGCAAAGAAGGATAAAGTTTGCAGTGCTGTAGACAATGTTTCCTCATCACATAATCCAATGATGATCCGTGATGGTCAACTCAATCATCATTAACTGCTTACGTGATGGGGCAAAACACAAGACCACTGAGTACATTTGTCAGATAAATTTGAATAACTGCCACGGTGATGGATTTGTGTTGCTGGCACTCGTCCAGAGCAATGAAATCTCTTGTAATGACAATAAATTTAAGCTCAATCACAGATGGCGCTAATTGGATTAAATCACACCTTATGAATGTCGTCTGGTTCTCTGAATACTAAGTGCTTTCCTTCATTTTCTCTATGAAAATGCAACTTTAGGTGGAGAATGTGAGCAGGGATTTGTCGCTGAGTCATGGCTGTTGATTAACAACCTCACAACCCAATTTATTTATGTATATATAACGGCTAAGGGTGTACATAATAACAAAAATTCTTCTTCGTCCCGTCGCTAGCATCCATCTTGAGACTGCGAAGGAGGCTCGCCTAATGATGAATAACGAGTTCATCATCCCCCTGACGGATGAAACTCACTCCATCCAGCTGTTCCCAGACGAGTCCAAGCGTCACTCGCTGCCCGGCGTGGGCCTCAGCACCTCCCTCAAGCCTCGCGTCAACTTCTCCCCCGTCAGCATCATCAACACCAAGCGCCACCAGTACCTCTACAGCCCCCAGATCCCTCTGGTCATCCTGAAAGAGAAGGCCATCAGCATGCTGACGGAGGCCGTGCAGGGTGGGGGCACACACATCCGAGACCCGGTGGGAGGCAGCGTCGAGTACCAGTTTGTGCCCATTCTGAAGCTGATTGGGACGCTGTTGATCATGGGAGTCCTGACCAGCGATGAAGTGCAGCTGATTCTCCTCCTCATTGACCCCAACGTGTTCGGAGAAACCAGTGAGGGCGAGGAAGGCAAGGCTGATGAGGTGGCTGCAGTGGGAGAGAAGGAGGAAGTGAACAAGAATGAGGAGAAGGCCGTGGAGGCCGGAGAAGAGGAGACGAAGGAGAGTAAATCGCCGGCGAAAGGTCTGCTGGAGAAGTCGCTTCCCGAGTCGGTCAAACGCCAGGTGACTTTCACTGACATCTCAGTATTTTTTAAAAATGAGATTAAATTATTTAAACCCGCAAATAATTTTAAATGCAGCTCCTCATCTGTGAGCGATTGTCAGCTACTGTAATTTATCACTTACTGAGCAACGACTTTAAAGAAAGGCAGTGACTCAAAAGTCATTTTCACCTCCTTGAACCCTCAGAAAACAGATTGTGTTAATACCCTTTTAAATAGTGAAATAATGCCATGTACCATCTAGTGGTTGACATGTGTAACTGAAATCAAGAGCAATGATTCCCAAGGTTAGATTGTGGGAATATCTTTTGCAGACTTAACCCAAACGTTTAGTTAAGATTTATGCATATAAATGTGCATTTTCCTCTCTTGGAAATGATTAATTTTACTAATTCAAAATGATGTTAAATGAATGTTGCAGACGTGTCTGTAAATGTGTTTGCCATCTTTAGAAATAGCACATGAGCATGAGAAAGACATAGATTCCCATAAAAACACCAGATTGTTCAGTTTAGGGTCTGTGTTATACTTGGGGAGAGAGCTAAACTGTCTAAAAATAAAAAAAATGTGGTTTTGTTTTCCATTTGTTGGATACATAATGTAGTCTAATTCTAATCCATTCATTCACATAATGTAGTCTAATCCACTCATGTGTAATCTGCTCATTTGTATGGTTTCTGTTTTAAATCACCACACAGAAATGATCATCTTAAAGGATTCCATTGAATATTTCAGACTAGAGGAACGGGTTTAACTTGATATACATTTTGCATTCCTTTCTTTTCAGATGTGTGAGCTGCTTCACTACTTCTGTGACTGTGAGCTGAAGCACCGCATCGAGTCCATCGTCTCGTTCTCCGACAGCTTCGTGTCCAAGCTGCAGTTCAACCAGAAGTTCCGCTACAACGAGCTGATGCAGGCGCTCAACCTGTCCGCCGCCGTCACTGCCAAGAAGACCAAAGAGTTCCGTTCCCCGCCGCAGGAGCAGGTACGATACCGCCGGAATTATTTACGTCCCTCATTTGTGATGTTATGAGGCTAACTCTGCCCAGTGCTTGGTTTTGAAAAATGCCAAGAAGTGGGCTGAGAACAGAGTGAGGCAGAGGAATCACTGACCTTGTCTGGAACAGAATCAGTGGAAGAGACTGTACACAAGCTTTTTAACTTTTTTTTGTCAATCCCAAAGGGCAAATTGAGCAATTCATGAGGGTAAGTATAATTAGGAGCGAGTTAGCTGCTCCCTAAAGTAGAACATTAAGTGTATAAAAAAAATAATAAAAACCCAAATCGGGGAATTTACAATATGTCGAGTGTAATTGCATGGCTTGGTTCAAGTTGTTAGAGAAAATGCAAATTTTAATTTGAGAATGGCGAAGTCGTAAAAGGGAACAGTTGACACAGCACGGAAACCTGAATCACACCAGCCGACAGTGAAGTCAGTGTCATGTGAAGCAGTCGGAACAAAATATCCCCCCGGGATTTTTATTGGCTCTCACAGCAGATGTTAAAGTAATGGGCTCCTTTTACTCTTTCGCAGAGGTCAAACTCGGATGTCTTTGTGTCATATCATTCAGGCAATATTTAGTCCAGCGAGAGTCTGGATTAGAGCAAGGTGACCCAATCTAAGCCCAATGGGTCAGACCGGTGAAATAGATCTGTCATCGCGCTGTCCTGTGGAACAGTGTTGTAGAACAAACACACAAGGGTTACTAATCTATATTGTCGGGGCTCTTTAAAGGTGTCATTATTTCAAAATAAACTCAAACCATCTGGTCATTCTCCTCTGACCTTTAGAGTCAAACAAGGCATTTTCACCCAGAGCACTGCTACTCACTGGATATTTTCTCTGTAAATCCTAGAAGATCAGCAGTTTCTGAAATACTCAGTCAAGCCCACCACACCATGCCATGTTCCCTTCAATCACATTTTCTTCCGCATTCTGAAGCTCTGATTGAACCACAGCAGGTCGCCTTCACAGAGTTGCCCGCATTTGTGATGATTTGCCGATCAGATATTTTCATTAAAAAGCAGTTCAGCACGTGTACCCTAATAAAGTAACCAGTAAGTGTATTTGCTCTTTGATGATTGACAGAAACACTAATAGGATTTACTGTGTCTGTGCTGAGTCAGTAGTGAAGGGAATGAGGTCTTCTGATTTACATCTCTATTTTAAAATCTTATCACATTTGAGCAGGCCATAATTGCCTCCAGGTAAACAGGTTTGAGTGGACTACATATTTACTAAACTGCATTGTTTGTCAGCTTTTTAATTTATCTGCATTTGCATGCAGGTACTGTAGCTGTTAATAGATTTTCCCAAAAAACAAAAAAAAACTAGGTAGGTAGTGAAAAAATTTAATGACAGATGTTGTTGTTGATGTTGTTGTTGAATATTTTGAATGATGATGTTCCTAAATGTCACCATTGGTCCACAAACCAAAGTGATTCAGTTTTGATGCCTTCTTCTGTAAAATGGAGCAAAAAAAACAAAACAATTAGGAAGCTGAAAATCAAACTGTTCTATAAATCAAACCTTTTAATGGAAACACTTTTTCTGCTGTTGACATGCAGTTCAGTGAAAACATGTGTGATGAACTACCGGATCTCACTCCTCAGTTGCTCAATTCAACACAAAGCAAACCCCATAAATAGACCGCGGTTGTGCCCTGCCTTCCACCGCTTGCCTCCGAGTGTTTTTCGCAGCTCACTGCGTAATATCTGTGTCAGCACACTGAACTGCCAGAGGCTTGGATTCTTGTATCTAATGAGTCGGCTTCAAATAACATCCATTTCTCTTTGTAGCAGCGCCTCCCAGCCAGAGTAGAGAGCAAGAGCGATGGTTCGCCATCAATCGTCATGCACAGTCACCGCTTCTTCGCTTTCGCTCTCCTTATGCGACAAGCAGAGAGCTCCTATGCAGCGTCACAGCAGGAAGTTGAGATCGGTGTGACTGAAATGCTTTTTGCACTGTTTAACTGAACTTTCTCTTTGAGTTGCAAAGCCTGCAGGTGAGCAGGTGCAAACTCACAGGCTGCAGTTCTCAAAACTGTGGCACGTGTACCACCAGTGGTACGCGAGCTGACTCTGGTGGTACTTGAAGGAAAATCAGAAATACTGTTTTTCCACCACTGGGAAGAAAATGAAAAAATAAATTGAATATCAACAATTAGAGTCACCTTATCTCACGCTTAATCTTAATCTAATTTCACTATACCAGTGTGTGAAGTACTGTACATGTGAGGAAGAGGATGATGATGATGATAGAGGGGGAATGAATCTGCCACCTGTACACTACTGTATTTTAACGTTGGTGATAATGAAGCTCAATATCTTTTTTAGGAGGAACTTGGTATAAAAAAGTTTGAGAACCACTCTGTTAATGAGCCAATCACATGGCAGCCTCTCAAAGCATTTGAGGCTTGGAGGCGTGGTCAAAAAGACGACCTGCTGAAGTTCAAACTGAGCATCAAAATGGGCAGTTTGAACCTGGCATGGCTGTTGCTGCCACACAAGCTGGTTTAATGAAAAAAAACTGCTGATCTACTGGGATTTTAATGCACAACCATCTCCAGGGTCTATAGAGAATGGTCCAAAAAAAGAGAAAATATCCAGTAAGCACCAGTTCTCCAGGCAGAAATGCCTTGTTGATGCTAGAGGTCAGACTGGTTCTAATAACCACTTGGTCTAAGATTTGTAGACCATCTTGAAACCTTGTATCAGAAGGGCTACAGGAGCAGAGGAACACCATAAAGGACACTTAATTACATACTTTATTCGCATCTCGACCTGCTCAGCTACATGGCAGCATCTGGACTTGCTGAAGTTAAAAGTGAGCAGTGAAATCAGGGGGAAAGGGGTGATTTAAATGACTTTGAATATGGCATCGTTATTGCTACCACACAAACTGTTATGAAATATTTCAGAAACTGCCTAGTGGAATTTTAACGCCAAACCGTCTGCAAGGTTTGCAGAGAATGGTCCAAATCTGTGAAAAATATCCAGTACGTGCCAGTTTTCTAGGCGAAAAATGCCTTATTGATGCCTGAGGTCAGAGGAAAATGAAAAAGACTGGTTTAAAATGGTAGTAAAGCAGAAGACAACCCTGGAACACTTTATTACATACACAGAAGATTTAAAGAAGTGGCTGGGCGGTGTGAGCAGTAACAGGCGTTTACTGCGGACAACATTCTCCGACATCGCTACATGTTGCTCCCGTGGTTTATTAAAAAAAACTGTGACACAAATAGATGTCAGAGTTGCTTAAAGTGGACGCTGCATTTGTACAACATGAACCTGAAGTATCTAATTTATATTTAGTGTTTTATAGTTAGCTTGGGAGCAGCGACATATTTGTGGCTTACTTGTTCATTTGAATCTTTAGTTTCTTGTGTCATCAAGAATTACACAAGCAGCTTTGCTGTCTTCAGTCTTCCCATGATCCTCAGCTTTGCCATCATTTAGAGCTGGGGTTTCACAAGTTCATCCATTTCATTCCATCCAATTAGCCCTAGCCCTCCATTTTGTCCTCTCACATATAGTTGTAGGATGTTCCCTTTCTTGTTGAGATAGAGGAGTTTAAGTTTAAGGGCTAACAAGCCCTTCATATTTCAAAAGGATTCACTGACTCCAAGTTACTATCATAATGTCTCTTATACACACCATAAACTGATCATTATGTGAAAGAATGATAATTTCCTCCTCTCTCGTCTCTTCTCAGCTTTTCCAATCTTAATTGTTTTTTTGGGGGGTTTTCTTTGTGTCCCTGCAGATCAACATCTTGTTGAATTTCACTGCAGGAGAGGACTGTCCCTGTCCCCCGGAGATTCAGGACGAACTCAACGCTTTCCATGAAGAATTACGTCTCCACTGTGGTACAGTAATACATTTATATTAAACTGTAGTGTGTAAGTTTTAAATAGACAACAAATGTCCGTTACATTGTGCTACAAATGTCCGTCTATCAGCTCCACATGAGTCTCCACATTTTTTTTCTGAGTAGAGTGATTGTGTGACAGGAAGTGATTTGTTTAAGTAAAGACAGATGATGTCACTCAATCAATCAATCAAACTTGATTTATGTAGCATTTTTCAAACAAGGCAATGCAACTTAAAGTGCTCCACAGAATAAAAGCAAAATGAAGGACAACAGAATTAAAAGAAGAAAGTAAGGAAAGGAAGTAAGGAAAGTAAGTGAGGAAATGCCATCATGAATGAGAATGAATTAACCACAAAAATAGTTTCATAAGTGAATTCTACTGCTCTAAAAAAGGTCAGTCGTTCAGCTGTTTCATGGGATGAATGCTACTCCTTGCCCCCACCCACCCTTGCACTGCTGGTGTATACACACAAACACTCCCTCAGTCAGGTCTGATTTGCTTCCCAGAGCAAAGCACACAGAATACAAATAATGTTCCGTCGTTTCTGTTCACGAACACAAAACCGCGACAGAATAGCAAACATCAAAAACATCAGCAAAAGTTACACACTGCAGCTTTAAAAGTTAGTACTTTAGTCTCAGTGCAAGGGTTATTTTCTCAAAGGAACAGATTTTGAATCATAAACACACAGAGCAGCCGCTTTGGGGGTTAGATTTTGAACTCTCATGTGGAGTGAAATGGATTCTTCCAGTCCAATGTCCGTCCAGTGTGAACAATCACACTCTGTGAGTGTTTCTGACAAGAAAGTGTTTCTCCTTCTTCTTCTTCTTCTCATCAGGTATTCCAATGGAGGAGGAGGAGGTGGAGCAGGACACGTCGATAAAAGGTCGCCTCCTTGCTCTGCTCTATAAGATCAAGGGTCCGCCTCAGAAGACAGAAGAGGAGCCCACAGAGACGGAACAGGCTGCTCCCAGTAAGTCCTTGAAAACCCCCCAAAAACAATTAAGCTTAAGTCTTACCTGTCTCTGTCAGAAGGTCAGCTACACGGCTGCACAGCAGGCATAAATAAAGAACTTTTTTTTTTGCCTCATATTCAAAACAACACCTCGAGATGACTCGTCAAAGCATCACATTATGTCAAAATCATCATCAATTATGAATTTAAGACACCTTTAGTTCAGGTGTGGTGGTTTTAATATTCTTTTCTTTTTTTTTAAAAAGCCCTTCTAAAAGCTTTGTTATGTTCTGCAACAAATAATAGAAGAGTAATGGACAAGCCTGTGCACGGCTCTCTCTGTGCTGTATAAATTTTAATGTCTTACTCCTGTCTTACCCAAACCGAGCCTGCATTATTCAGATAGCTTCACAAGTGGGCTGCTGATGTGATTCAAGACGACTCTGAGAGATGTGCACCACAATTCCTACATCATATTAAGATCATGTTGAGGCAGGTAGATGTTTGATTTGTGAGGAAATCAGCTCATTTATTCAGATCGAGCTGTTTTTTTTAATTATTATATAACAATTTGATTACAATTTAATTTTATTCCTCTGATTACAGAAATATATAACATAACATCTAATACAAGAGTTCGCCCTCGCTATTGTGTTTTTTTTTTCCCTGTTAATAACAGATGAGTCATCATTTTTTAAATCTCCCAGAACTCACATCCATAATTGAAGGGTACAGCATGTAAAAATTTAGCATCTATTTAACATATCCCTCACCTCATCCTTCCCATTAATGTAGCCTTCGGTGAACATCAAAACTCTAAATAATTTTAGTTTCCCGTTATGGCAGGAGACTCAAACTCAAACTCACCCCAGCTAATGTCCTGTGGCTCTACACTTATTTTGAAGGTTGTACAACATTTAATCATATATAAGCTTGTCTAGTGTTTCAATTCCAATTGTCTACATGTTATTTTGATTTAATGTGTTGATTTACAGATTCATTTTGCATTCATTTTGCATCATAAAATATGTTAAAAACACGTTTTACTTTGAAATGGTGTGCAATATCATCCTTAATATGTACTCCCTAAACGGTTAATTTTTCCCGAAACTGTTGGACTTTTTTTCCCACTTGACCGGCCCCCGGCTCCCTCCTGACCAGACTAGAAGTTCACTTTGAGTTTGAGTCCCCAGTGTTTTGGACTTTTTTAAAAAATGTCTCCTGATTTAAACACCTCCTCCTCCTAAAGCATTGGAACAGTGAGGCTTGTCTGTGACTCACAAATGGACACACACTGATCTGCTCGCACCCCATGAAGACACACACTTTCCTGACATACAGTAAATGAGTCTGTGTGTTTAATTACTATATATAAATTGTGACAAGAGCAATTTAGTGTGTAATATAATGTTTCTGGCTATATTTGCTGCCTTTTTCCCTTGACATATCAGTTTGATATGTTAGTCTGAATATAATTTATGCATGTGTTATTTATCAAAACACAAGTAAAAGACTGGAAAATAATTAAAACTCCCAAAAAAAACTAATTCCGTGGGTTTTACTGCTTCAGAGCACATGTGGCAGCGAGTTATGAATTAATTATAATTAATGAATTGAATCATAGAGAAAATAATTAGCATATTAGTTGATAAAGATCTAATAAAGATTAATTTGTAATGATATGATATGATCTTTATTTAGAACTTTTACTTTAATGCCTTTAACTGCTAATAATAACAATAGTGATATATGATATATGATACCATAAACCCTCCAGTTCTCCCTGTTCCTCTGTAGTGCCTTTGTTTTATTGTTACTTGTCATTTTTAAGATCAAATTTTGAATTAAATTTTCAAAACCAAGTTTTCAAAGGATCAAACAAATTTGCAGCTTCCCTCCAGGGCTACGATTTTGATTTCCGACGTCTACCTTCTTCTTTGCAGCTGTGTCTTGTATGGCTATAAATGTGGATAAAATGCATAAAAGTAGACGTGTGTTGTTCCTTGTCTTTAAAATGAAAAATCTGTCTGAGAAGTGAGAGGAACAGAGCCCACAGCGGTTTTATCGACAGAAGTTGGAGACTGTTTCAGGTGTTTACTTCCAAGACACTCTTTGTGGTATAAAAATGTTTGAAGCACTCAGTTAAACCTCACCCTTTTGTTAAGGGACTACAAAGGAAAGAAAAGATAAGGGTGGTTGTATAGAGGATAGAAAAGGTGATGGAAAGAATGGGTAATGTGAGCCTCAAGGATTCACCAGATGCCGATTTGTGGATGTGATTGAATCTGTGCTGATGTTATTTTCTTCCTTTTTTGCAGCCAACCTGAAGGAGCTAATCTCCCAGACCATCACCAGCTGGGCCCAGGAGTCTCACATCCAGGACCCAGAGCTGGTCAGAGTGATGTTCAGCCTGCTGAGGAGACAGTACGACGGCATCGGGGAGTTGCTGCGGGCCATGAAGAAATCCTACACCATCAGTGCTGCGTCTGTGCAGGATGCGATCAACCTGTTGGCTTCGCTGGGTCAAATCAGGTCTCTGCTGTCAGTGCGCATGGGCAAAGAGGAGGAGAAACTCATGATTGATGGACTCGGGTGAGACAATATCTTCCAGCAAAAAAATACTTTTTTTTTATATCTATATATCATTACATACTTGAATTTATTACTGTATATGATGTCTTGTGTTTACAGCGACATCATGAACAACAAGGTTTTCTACCAGCATCCTAATCTGATGAGAGTGCTGGGCATGCATGAGACGGTCATGGAGGTCATGGTCAACGTGCTGGGAGGAGACAAGTCACAGGTGCGTGACGTGTGACGGCATTTCCAAACTTATTTTATTTATTTCAAGTTAATTACGTAGGGACATTAATGGACATCTACATATGTAAATATGTCCGATTAAAGCCACTGGCTACTTTACACCTGTTGTTCCTCGGCATTCCGATGGAATTGAACAAAAATACACAAGTAAAAACAACAAGAATATATAAAAATGGAAAGACAGCATAGGCTGTGGTCCAGTTAATGAATACATACTACAAACAGTTTGATATATAGATCATAACTTTTAAAGTAACTAAAATGTAAAAGTGACTCGTGCTAAAGTGCTTGTTTTATTCCACATAGATTGTTTTAAGAGTTTGATATAAAGAAAGTGCACATTCATTGCCCTCATTTTATTGCACTTAGATTTTTGGGGAAATGGAGTGAATTGCAAAATTCACTATTTATATTTAAACATACAGTAAAACGTGCTGCTTGCAATCACAACTAAAAGAAATCAGTTCAACATTACTTTAAAGTCACTGTTTGTTTGTCAATTCGAAATGTTCTATAAATCTAGGTTTTTCTTGATGAACTTCCTCACCGATTAATACACATAATCATCCATGTGCTTTTTACCTCATTCACTCATTCACATCATTCCATGAATTCACATTATAGAAGCTGGAACCAAGAGTTTTGACGAATAAAAAGTGAAAATTTGCTCAAGAATTCTTAATTTAGAGCCCCAATTTAGTTTGCTCCTAGCTCTTAAGGGTGCTGGACTGAAACTTCCTGGCTCAAGTTGAACTTTTTTATGTGCAATTTATCCTAAGAGGTTGAGGTAAGCCAAGAGCAACAACCTAATACCCTGAAAAACCACAAGGGTAATGAAAAGGACAGAGGGATAGACCAGCGATACAAGAGTGGTGATAGAGAGAGAGGGAGGCCTGCCCTTATTGGGCAAAGCTGCTGACAGGAGCTGGAAGAGGACGGTCATGATTTAATGCCACGGTCAGTGCCAGGCATGAATTGAACCTCAGACAGACAGACCTCAGGGAGACAGTCCCCAGTTTACTGCCACCTGATATGCACAGATCATTTACTATGGCCATATAAAGTGGCAGCACTGCAGCCTGTAAATATATCAGGTTTTCAGTATTTACTCTCTTTGATTATTTCTTAGTCATGCCGTGGTGCTGTGCAATATCAAGCCAAGATTGTATTGGGTGATGCATTCTCTGGTTATGAGTTTATCACACTGTGGAGAGTAATGTTAAAAAAGATTTGCTGTTTTTCAAACTAAACCTTGATGGAAAAGTTGTTTATGTACCACAGAGTATTTACATATAATAAAATAAAATAAAATAAAAACATATTACAACACATAAAACCATGAGAAATCAGTTCTCCAGAAAATTGAAGAATTTGATAAAATGTTTTCATTGAAAGACATAAACAATTATGAGTGTGATTTTCCATGGTGTAATTATTTGCACAGTGATTTTCATTCACCGGAAGTACAGCTCCCTTCCGGTTACTGTTAATCTCTTTGAAGATTTAGTTGTATTTTTTTAATGAACAAAACTTTTTATTTTAGACTAAATCTTAAAATGACACACGGTGATGTAGTGGTTAGCACTCTCGCCTTGCAGCGAGAAGACCCGGGTTCGAGCCCCAGTTGGAACAAGGGCCTTTTTGCATGGAGTTTGCATGTTCTCCCCGTGTGTGTGTGGGTTCTCTCCGGGTTCTCCGGCTTCCTCCCACAGTCCTAAAACATGCAATGTGGGAATAGGTAAATTGGACACTCTAAATTGACCATAGCAGTGAGTGTGAGAGTGAATGGTTGTTTGTCTCTATCTGTGTGGCCCTGCGATGGACTGGCGAACTGTCCAGGGTGTACCCCGCCTATCGCCTGATGTAGCTGAGATTGGCACGGCACCCCCCGCGACCCTCTGGTTGAGGATAAAGCGGTAGATGATGACTGACTGACTAAATCTTAAAATGACCTTTACTAAAACATGCATAATGCAGCTGTGATGTCACTATTGAAGAATTTTCCTGGTCTTCTGAACAGAAACTATGTTTTATTAACACTTTCCATAAGCCTTATTTTTTATAGGTCTAGACCTTTAACTCTG
This sequence comes from Solea senegalensis, assembly GCF_019176455.1. NCBI lineage: Eukaryota > Metazoa > Chordata > Actinopteri > Pleuronectiformes > Soleidae > Solea > Solea senegalensis. Next base: position 15,499,645 of record NC_058037.1, on the reverse strand, counting down.
CATCCGTCATACGTATTAAAGTAGATTAAAATCTAACTGAGCTCCTGGGTCAGCTTTCTCAAAAGATGCTTGATATTATCTTCAAAATATATACTGCATTTCTGAAGCCAGCATTAATGACTCATAGACTCATATTTCCACTGTATCCGGGGATATTCAGCAGTTTCTGAGGTTGAACTTTAATGCAGCTCACGTTTAAACTATATTTCTGATCTCCCACAGGAGATTGCGTTCCCGAAGATGGTGGCCAGCTGTTGTCGTTTCTTGTGCTACTTCTGCCGTATTAGCCGTCAGAACCAGAAGGCCATGTTTGACCACCTGAGCTACCTGCTGGAGAACAGCAGCGTCGGACTGGGTAAAAAAAGAAATCCTGTTTCACCACGTACCAATTTTCTGTGACAGAAGTGCTTTTAACAGTAAAAGAAGCAGTGCTTGTATGGGAGTTTCTAAATTGGAAGTCCGACTTCAGGGGGTTCTCCGTGACCTCAGAAATCCTAAATTCCGACTACAAATGAAACACAGAAATAGCCCTACCCCCTCCATTTTGTGCCTTTAAGTGTGGTCTGTTTACATTCTTGTTGAGGTGAAGTGTAATTGCTAACTAGCCCTTCAAAAAGATTTTACAGTGGCACACTTCAAACTGAAAGTTATTATATATCGCCCAGATTAGCGGAATCCATTTATCATCAAGCTTTACAAAACTTTCCCAGTTTTAGGGTCAATAATAATAATAATACTAGTAATAATAATAATCAGCTAGCAAGCTAGCTAGCGCTAGCTCTCTAAATATGTAAAATAATAGTTGCTAATTTGCAGCTCATCAAAGTGCAGACACTAACTTCTCACGCACATTGTGATAATTGTTTGAGGAGAAATAGGGATATAGTTATTCAGAATGCCAGTGTATCAGTGAGAATAGAAGAGCCAAAAGCTGCGGGAGCTAACTGTGAGAGAAGAATGGATGTACCAAGAGGGAGGAAAAAAGGGGACAGGTATTATTTAGTCATGCAGGCAACTTGGGATGGATGACTCACTGCCTCTGCTGCCACTGCTGTAAATCAAAGCACCTGCCTAAGAAAAAAGAAAGGTTCACGTTTTCTGCAGGAGACAGATGAATGTAAACACGCTGATTGAGAGCCAATTCAAATATGCATACACATAAATCTCACTATTTTCTTGTGTTTGTAAACGTATCTTGGTTTTTTCTGTCATTAAGTGTCATAATGTTGAGGTTTGCCTGCAGCATGGATGCAGTTATAATAACAACAAAGCAATTCATTATAATTTATGCTATACTCCTCTACAACACTGTGCTCGGTAGGTGCCTATGGAAAGACACCTATTTTTGTTGGTACTATTTCTTAAACATTTCAGTGTTGCAGCTTTAATTTTGTGTCAAAATAATATGGAAATGTTAGAGTGAGTTAGAGTTTGTATGCTTCGCCATTGATAATTAATGTAATTATATACAAATAATGTAATATAGAAATCCCACATGTGTAAAATTATCATCTGAATTAATAACAATAATCTTCTTATTTATATAGCACATTTTATGCTCAAATGACAATAAAACCATGTTGGCACAACCCCAATAAACAACCATTTTCAAAATAATAAAGCCATATTTATATAAGCCTATATATAACACTTCATCTTTATTCTAAGATTACCAACAGAGAGAGGCTGGAGAACCACAGGACTGCATGTGTAGATACATTGCCCCCTGTTGTTTAGAATATTATAAATGTCTTTTCTCCCGTGTCCTCAGCCTCTGAAGCTATGCGGGGCTCCACGCCGCTGGACGTGGCAGCATCTTCAGTGATGGATAACAACGGCCTGGCTCTGGCCTTGGAGGAGCCGGATCTGGAGAAGGTTTGTTACTGAAGCACTAAATCAGAATGCACAGCACGGCAGTGAACGCATCACTCATTTGCGCCTCATTGACCGAGGAGGCATAAGAAAGACACAGTACATGAAGTAAAACAACTCAGTTATTTCTCCTCAAAACACATATTTTAGAATATTTTAATTTATTTTTGAACAAAATAATAATTTTAACATCAAAACTTCTCATTGTTGACTTATGGTAAAGGAAAGTCAGTAGATTAGATCATAGAATAGTGTTTTTGTTTATGTTTTTGTAGGTGGTGATGTACCTGGCAGGTTGCGGTCTTCAGAGTTGTGCTATGCTAGTTGCTAAGGGATACCCAGACCTTGGCTGGAACCCTATTGAGGGAGAGCGTTACCTGTCCTTCCTGAGGTTCGTCGTCTTCTGCAACGGTATGTGGGTCGCATACTGAGCTTTAAAGTGTCACTTGTGTCACAATGTGAACTTTCTAGCATTTTCTAACAATAAAACTTGACTGTGTGGGTTATACTATATAAAAAAAGGTTTCTGTCCCTGAATATAAAGTAATTCTTGAAAGCACTTCTTTTCTCTCTTTGCTTACTCTGATCTTTCCTTTCATGGATAATTGAATCACGGCTTTATTAATTGCTTGCCTCTTTCCCTGCTGTGTTTACATTCCAGGTGAGAGCGTGGAGGAAAATGCTAATGTGGTGGTAAAGCTGCTGATCAGACGCCCCGAGTGTTTTGGCCCTGCACTGAGAGGAGAGGGAGGCCAAGGCCTGCTGGCTGCTATGAAGGAGGCCATCAAGATCTCTGAGGATCCTGCTCTGGACCTTCCCAAGACTGCTGCTGGAGTCACTACTGGGTATAAATACAAACCTGTTTTCAGTCATTTCCATTACTGACAGGGTTGAAATGCCTCAAAGATCAATGTGAGATGCTCAAATGTCTTGTTTTGCACCTGGAGCATACAGATTTGGTAATTTCACAGATTGAATTATGGCATAATTTCATACTGAGGATTAGGAGAAGGGTTAAGCAGCTTTGATTGAAGCTGTGGCCAGTCAATCCTTGTGCCTCCCTGCGCAGATTAGTATGCAAAGGCTGTAATACACTGCCTGCATTTTGTTGTGTGGAGGTTATTATTGCTAAGTGAGGAGAGAAATTGGGAAGACTGTGAAAATCACAGTGTACATCACATTGGCCAGTAAGGAGGTAACATATTTGGCCAAAAGACATTGTTATAAATGCTCACAAAGTTGCCCTAGTGTTGCTCTTTTGAACAAATGACATTGTCAAATGTGTTGTGGTTTCTAAGTACTGGTAAATAAAAGCATTAATTACAATGACAAATATATGTGTGTGCGTGTGCATCAGGTCTGGTGAGGAAGAAGGAGAAATCATCCACATGGGCAACGCCATCATGTCCTTCTACTCGGCTCTCATCGATCTGCTGGGACGTTGCGCTCCAGAGATGCATGTGAGGTTCTTAATAACCAGAGATGAATAGAACTGTGTACTGACGTCATTTGAAGTAGAACACACATGGCTCATAACCTGGTTATTTTTAACAGCTTCACATAAATTAAAGTGTAATCTTGAGCCACCATTGTTACATGATTAAGGTCCATTGTGTCAAATCCCTCGCACATTTGTTTCAAGAGACACGTGCATTTGGACAGTGGTGATGAGATTTAAACTGTAAACAGAAAACATCGCACACCATCTACCTTGTTTTGATACATTTATTGCAATGGTACTAGATCTTCATCAGGCAAATGGGTTACGGAAGTGAGAGCATCTAAAATAGGAGAGGCAGTTACCAATCACACAGACACTCAGGTGCCGAGATACTCATCAGTTATATAAAAATCCATAAATCCATCGTCATCAGTAAATTGTCAAAAAATATAGATATGTGGTGTAGTGTGCAACATTTCAGAGGGATTCCTGGCACAAATGAAATAAACTAAACTACCACTTTGTATAAGTGTAAAACCACTTAAAACTTTTATTTGTTTGCTTTTTGTAGCTTAGAATGACCGTTTTTATCTATAATTATTTCAACAAGGGTCTCTTGCTTTATAGAGGCAGCCATTTTGTCCCCAGCCCAAGTTTATTTTGCAAATAAAAGCATCCTTTCTGGTCTGCGAAGGACACCATGATTTTGGGAAAGGGAGGTGTGAGTGTAGGAGTCCTCCATTTGTTACATAATACAACCTTTAGATAATTCTTACACAATGGACCTTTAAAGTATAAATTAGTTGAGTGAGACAGGCAGACTTTTATGTGGTAAAAGGATCTGTTTGGGGACATTTTAAAAATATAGTCAGCTTGCACAGACTTGCTCCTAAAACATCCCTCCCTACCTTACAGTAATAAAGGTCTGTGAAGTTACCTGAATTAAATGAATGTGTCTGTTTTCATCTGCCACAGCTGATCAATGCGGGTAAAGGAGAGGCGCTGCGTATCAGAGCCATCCTGCGCTCTCTGGTGCCCACATCTGACCTGGTGGGCATCATCAGCATCCCCCTCAAAATGCCTATGGTGAATAAAGGTACGCTTGTCACAGCTGCCGTTTTATCTGTTTGCCACCTGAAGTCATGCATGTAAAAGGAAAAAAAAAAAGATTAATTAAGTTGTTTCAAATAGAACAGCAAGCTGAGACTGTGCTTATTTACAGAACTCCAACAAAAAAAACACATACAAACATGAATAACAGTATTTCAGAAACAATAGTAGTAAAAGGAATAATTTCAACTCTGCCATATAAATGTATTTTTATCACAATGTGGACCGCCTGTGGGCATCATTCAACAGTGAATATATGTTTGTTTTTTTTTTGCTGTAGAACAAATAATTGAGCCCTCAAACTTTTTCTAATATTCAAAATGAACTGCACATGCAATTACCGTCACCACTAAATTGATTTGATATCAACTTTTCACAACAAGCTGTGTCTCCTCTGCTCCATCATGATGGCATTACATCAAAATATTGTATCATTTGTCGCTGTAGACTACCTTCTGCAGTAAATTGATTTGATATCAACTTTTCACAACAAGCTGTGTCTCCTCTGCTCCATCATGATGGCATTACATCAAAATATTGTATCATTTGTCGCTGTAGACTACTTCTGCTGCTGATGATCTTTTTCTTATAAGCCAACTTCCCATAGAAAACTAAAAAGAGTGCCCTTTATAATAACCTTCATAACCTTCTTTCAGCATTACAATATATATCCATCTTTAAATGTGTGCTTAACCTTCAGATGGCACAGTGACGGAGCCCGACATGTCGGCCTGTTTCTGTCCGGACCACAAGGCACCCATGGTGCTCTTCCTGGACAGAGTGTATGGCATTGAGGACCAGAGCTTCCTGCTCCAGATGTTGGAGGTCGGTTTCCTGCCCGACCTCCGAGCCTCAGCATCTTTGGATACGGTGAGTAAAGACCTTACCTTCGTACATATGTGAGGGTCCTGATCTATTTTCTGGTACTTTACAGAGCACAGTACAGTTTAGGTTTTTCAAAACTCACAGCACACACCACTTCTTTTTGCTGTTGCCATCATTCTGCTAATCTTGTCATGTGGAGACTGCACCTCGCTACCTCTTTGACCTGCATCCTTCTATCTCCGTCCCACAGGAGGTGCTAAGCACCACTGAGTCAGCGTTGGCCATGAACAGGTACATCGGCTCAGCCCTGCTGCCTCTGCTGACCCGCTGCGCCACTCTCTTTGCCAACACCGAGCACTACGCTCAGCTGATCGACTCCACGCTGCAGACCATCTACCGGCTGTCTAAAGGCCGCTCGCTCACCAAAGCCCAGCGGGACTCCATCGAGGAGTGTCTGCTGGCCATCTGCAAGTAAGGCCTGTGGAGATTTGACCCGATCCAGCTGAGTGGAAATATTAGAGCAGAGCAGGAGATTTTTCAGAGGCTGTATCCTGTTATTTTACAGAGCTGCTGTCAAACGCTTTGTCTCAGACTATAGTTTATTGTACTTGCTCACAAACTACAGCAAGCTGATATGAAGTTCTCTAAGATGATTTGATTCAAGTAGTGATGACCACTTTTTTGCCTGCATTTACTGTAGTATTTACTTCTTACTTAGGGTTTGCAGATCGTATCACATTTTGATAATAGAGATTTTGTTTTATTTTGATATTTATTTATTTTTGGAGTTCATTTCCATTGGATTTATTGATTTTTTTTTCCCCTATAAATTCATATTCTTTCCTGGATTTCTTGTCCAATAAATGTCTAACTTTCTTTAATTATGGCAAACTGATCAATTAAGCTGAACTGAATATTCTTTTTAAATCACTGACTACATTCACCCACATTTACACCCACTATTAATGATTTTATTAAGGATCATTTAGCAGTCATTAGCAGTTTTTCACCCTTGCTAATCTAGGATGGTTCACACAATCTGCTTTATACTTGAAGAAAGTTATTTTTTTACACTGTAGAACCTGATGCTCTTAAAGTTTCTGAAATATTCTCCATGATAAGTGTTTGTATATCTCTATTTGGGTGCTCAGCCTGATCTGTAACACTGTTGAAAATTCTTGGAATAATAGAATTCTTCTCTTTCCAAGGCATCTGCGTCCGTCCATGATGCAGCAGCTGCTCAGGCGGCTGGTGTTTGACGTTCCCATGCTCACTGAATATTGCAAGATTCCTCTGCGGGTGAGACACTCTCCTGTCTCCCGTCACTATTGTGTTTGATTTATTTTCATAATTATCGTCTATTATGATGTTTCACAAATCATTTATCTTCATCACTTCCTATCACACTCGGATATATATGACTGTTTCTCCGCTCATGCATTTGTTTCATTTGCAACGGATTTCAAGGTTATTTTTAACTCAGATATTTATGTTGTCTTCTTCTCTTTCTGTTCTCTAGCTGCTGACCAACCACTACGAGCAGAACTGGAAGTACTACTGCCTGCCGTCTGGTATGGGTAGCTTTGGCATCGCCTCTGAGGAGGAACTGCTCCTCACTAAGAAACTATTCTGGGGAATATTTGACTCCCTGTCTCAGAAGGTACGAGCATAAACCGTGTTTTATTGAATATTCATCAAGATTCACCAACAGTATTTGCAAAGTTCAAGAGATTCATTATTTATTTCTGGATTGCCGATATTCCTCGCTGCCTGTTCTGCATCAGATTATATTGGAATGCTAGAATGTAAGGCGGTATTTTTGCAGGCTATCTTGCATAAATAATAACACATAAAAGGTAGTTGCCTGTTGGCTTTTGCTCTGATAAAACTCTCCTCTGTTTGTTGCTGCTCTTTAATGTTGAGTTTTCTGCTAAATCCGGAATTTTCAATGCTAAAGTTTGGTTCTCCTGAGAGAAAAGTTCTTGTTAGTGAGAGGTAGTGAAGCAAAAGGCTGAATGTGGTGCTTGTAAGCAGTGTAGCTGAGGCAAAGCCGAAAAACAGATGAAACATTCATCAGTTTGTGACAGGCCATCGCTTGAAGCAGACTTTCCCAGCTCTCTGTCTTCGTTTTCTTTTCTTTTCTTTCTTTCTTTGACTTGCTCTGCTCAGTGTGTTCATCCAATGATCTAAAACAGACGTGTCCTCACAAACTGTGAGCGAGAAAACAGCCAGAAAAACAGTTTGTGACCGTCCCCTCTGGTGGATCTGTTTTCCCTGTGCAGAAATACGATGCCGATCTTTTCAAAATGGCCAAGTCGTGCCTGTGTGCCATCGCTGGAGCGCTGCCTCCCGACTTTGTGGATTCCAGTCTCGGGGCAACACTGGAGAAACAAGGATCAGTGGATGCGCAGGGCAACTTTGACCCCAAACCCATCAACACTGCCAAGTGAGTGGTCTGAAAATACAATTGGAAATTGGATTTTTTTTCTCCCTCATCTTTTCAGGCAGACTGTCCGCAAAACCTATGTGTCAAGACATAACCTGACCTTTCTGCAGGGGTTGCTTTGGCAACAACCAGCATGTAGTGCAAGTGTGTATCGGGTTTGGATACAGGAAAGCTGCTTTCTAAACCAATCGCCCTGTCAAGGTGCAGATCTCTTCACCAGTGTACGAGAAAGACTCAGTGGTGGAGGAGACGCATACATTTAATCAATTGTTCTGTACTGGAGTCAGGGCTGGCTTGGCTGAGTGTTAAGTGTGAAGCTAAAGATGATTTGAAGTCAGAACATTAAGACCTTAGACACTGCTATAGGAATCTGATTTGAATCCCACTTGTAATCACCTACAAATGTGGTTTGAATCTGATTTAGAAAAATCTGATTTCATGTGTTCTGATTTCTGTCGTTTTCTTTCCTTTTCTCATCCAGACTCAGTGCTGTATGAAATGAATGTCTAAAATGAATATACTGGCTTGTCAATCACAGTCTCTTTCCCTGCATACAAATTGAATTTTTCCTGCTCACCAAGCAAGTAAATTGACTTTGTATTACGTGAAATATTCCTTATCCTTTCTGTTTTTTGTTTTTTTTTAGTATCTCCCTTCCTGAAAAACTTGAGTACATTGCCAACAAATATGCAGAGCATTCCCATGACAAGTGGTCCTCAGAGAAGGTTAGTCCCTCAACGTACTAGTCTAATTTTTATTTTCAGTACTCATAGTACTAGTATTTTGTGTAAATGAAATGCATCTCACTGCACTCACCTGTAATAAACTGCTGTTGCAGGTGTCAGCGGGCTGGAAACATGGAGATAGTGTGGATGAACAGAATAAAACTCATCCTCTGCTGAAAGGGTACAAAGCTCTGAGTGAGAAGGTACATGTTCACTGGTACACATCGATGATGGTTTTACTATAAGAAGAGTTTATACGTCTATAATTAACTGCATAAAGAGATGAAGATGACTAAATGAACATCTATTTAGATTCAGATTCAGATTTTGGTGTGTGTGTGGGTTGGATTTATAGGAGAGAGAAACATACCGCTGGCCAGTGAGGGAGTCGTTGAAGAGCATGTTGGCTATGGGCTGGAACATTGAGAGGACCAAGGAGGGAGAAGCCATGTTCCAACAACGAGAGAGCGAAAAGCAAAAGAAGATGTCAGAGTCTCAGGTAAACATTCTTCCACTTAACTGTGTTAACACTTTATTTTACATGGCAGTACACAATGAAGGTTTTTCCTTTTACGCAGGTGTAAAACCAGTATATAGAAAAATAAATACAAAAAGAAACAAGTGGGAGTTACATTCCAAGAAATATGTCCATGTTTGTCGCTGTTTTTGTCTTGAATATTGTCCATTTGATCCATTTTTTATTGACCTGAGCTTCCTGTAGTTGGAAGCAGTCATCTTTTCCATTATGTAGATTTCCTCTACAATCTGTGTCCATTGATCCTGTGTAAAGAGGGTCCTCTCTCCCATTTCTCTTATTTTTCCAGCTATTAGTCATATTTTAGCCAAATATCACACCTTTGATATATATATTGTATATTTTATTCATGTAGGTTACAAAGATGCAGTACTGTACAGGACAAAGGGATCTTCTACCCAAGTTTTTCCCTTAATGAATTATATATAATTTTACAAAATTGTGTTATTTTATCACATTTCCAAAAAATATGTGAGTGACCTGCGTTCAGTTCTCCGCAGACTCTCCAACAAGGTACATTTTTGTTTGATTGTTTACTCTTGAACATATTAAAAAGAACTCCCTCCAGACCCGAGAATTAGTGGACGTGTGACGTGTTCTCCACATGTTTAGCCAATCTTCATAGCCACTCAGTTTTTGCCTGTGATCATTAATAATCATGGGACTCAAATTAAAATAAACAGCAGGAGAACTTGTCTCTACAACAAAGCTGATAGCCTGAATCAGTAATTGAATTACTCAAACTCAAATAAATGATTTTGTCTGTGCTCATGTAGATTGTGTTGATACTTAAATGCATGCACTGCTGTTTTGGACTGAGAAATGGCTGATGCAGTTTTAACTCGATCAACTATTTTATATATTCATTTATTTTGTTTTGCCATATTAGTTTCACCTCCCAGTGTGTTTCCAATGAAATGATATGTGTTTTTAAGGCGTATTTTGTGCTTAGACTTTCTTTGTTCTGACTTTGTAGGTTAATGGATTCAGTCCTGCTCCGATGGAACTGCATAATGTCACGCTGTCTAGAGAGTTACAGGTTGGTTTTCAATTAACTTTGAATAACTGCTGTCAATCTTATGCCATTATGATATGGTTTGATTTGCTTTGTTTGTCTGCGTAGGGCATGGTGGAGGTGGTTGCAGAAAATTACCACAACATCTGGGCCAAGAAGAAGAAAACTGAACTCCTTAGCAAAGGTGTGCCAATGGAAATCACCCGCGTTTGTGTGTGTGTACTTCACTGCACATGAAAGGGAAGGTGAATCATTTGAGCTGTGGTAATTCTGTGTTTGGCATTTGACACCAGGAGGAGGGACCCACGCGCTGCTGGTTCCCTATGACACCCTGACTGCTAAAGAGAAGTATAGAGACCGAGAGAAGGCCCAGGAGCTCTTCAAGTTTCTGCAGATCAGTGGCTATGCTATCACAAGGTAATTATCACAAGTGAATAATATTGTTGCAGCAGCACAAACACTGACTTTGCCTAGTGTGCTGGTGTTTCTGTGAACCTGGACACTCACTCTCTCTAGTAACAGAATAAAATCTACATTTTCTTAAGTCTATAATATTAAAGAGTGAGCTATTTAAAGAGTGAGCTCACCACTGTATCTCACTGTTAGACAGCCTTTCCACACAGAAACTAAAGGTCGCAACCAGCTTAATTTCCCACACCAAATTCCATAGAGAATATCAGTGTTTTCAGCTCACAAGGACACAGGAGCCGCTGGTCTACTTCTGCCTCATTTGTTTTGTTTCGTTTGTGTCACTTAAGTAAACCTGAATGAAGGATTTCAAACACTAAATTCACAAAATGACACATTTAAATATACTGATATAGGTCGCAGTGGATCAAAAACTCTTGTGTGCCATGGTGTAAAATCGCAGTTTTTATCCATTGATTTTGGTGCAGGAAGAGAGAGCTGTTTATAAACTTCCGTTTCCAGTCACAAAAGGCTGTTTATCTTTGAGAAATAGTGCCAAAACACATTCTTAAGATATTGTACACTTCAGTTCAGTTAAATCTGATGTCTTTGTCCCAGGCTGGTTCACAGAAACAAGGTCAGTGTTGATAATGTGGCAATAATCCCATACAAACACACTTTAAAACAAACCCTGGACTATCCCTGAAAGTCATCTGTTCGACAATGATCATCATCTCTAATATTTTTCTTCTTTTTTTTTTATCTCACAGAGGTCTGAAGGACATGGAACTTGAGTCATCGTCCATGGAAAAGCGCTTTTCCTTCAAGTTCCTAAAGACAGTGCTAAAATATGTCGACTCTGCCCAGGAGTTTATCGCTCACCTGGGTGAGTGTGTGTTTGTGTCTGAGATTTTTCCAAACACAAATGCACATTGAGATAAAACCCTAAACTTGCTGCATTTAATTCAGAGGCTATGGCCACCAGTGGGAAGACGGACAAATCACCTCATGACCAGGAAATAAAGTTCTTTGCCAAGGTCTGGGAACTCCAATAATATCCCAAATATCGCTAAAAATGAACCACTGAAATACATATGATAAAAAATCGACATCCCTCTCTCCAGGTGTTGCTTCCTCTAATAGATCAAACCTTTAAGAACCATTGCCTCTACTTCCTGTCCACTCCCAGCAAGAACCTGAGCAGCTGTGGTTGTGCCTCCAACAAAGAGAAAGAGATGATGACCAGGTATTTGTGTGATGATTTTTTCATAAAAAATCACAAAAACGGACTACATAAAATGAATCTCTACTTCCTGTTTTCCCCTCAAAACCTTTCCCTTTCCATGCTTCGTTCTTTTCAGCTCACCTTTGTTCTCTCCAGAGCTTTGAGTTCACTTTTATTTTCCGACTTCTCTTCCTTTCTTTTTTCCAGCCTCTTCTGTAAACTGGCAGCTCTTGTCAGACATAGGATTTCTCTCTTTGGTAAGGTCGGCACTGCCTCCGTCCGTCTGTGTGCTCGTGTGCCTCTGTGCTTCGAGTCTCGAGTTTATATTTACAGGAAGCATCTTTTACAGGAAGTGACTCTGCCATGATGGTGAGCTGCCTGTACATCCTCACCCACTCACTGGACACCAGGTAAGGAATAGTCATTAGTTCTTAATTGAAGCAACAATGTCTGTCTTATGCCTGTAAAAACAATAACACATGAGGTGTTTAAGGACCCATGTTTGCAGACTAGTGACATCTAGGGGTCAAGTTGTATATTGCAGCCAACTGAGTACCTTATGCCTCACATTGCCCACGCAAGAAAGGGTGAAAATATTATTATTTTTCAGTTTTTAAACAAATTTGGCCAAGTTTATTTGTGAAAAAGATAAGCAATACATTCTGGCTCAAAAAAAACCTGAAATTTAGATTTTGGTCTCTCCAGCGATGACAATTTTCTAGGGTAATTTACAGATTTACATGAAATATTGAATATAAAATTAAAAAAAAGATCTAAAGGAAAAATCAAGAATGCGTGGGGCTTGAACAAGAAACTGGTAGTAGTACGAATAATTTAAAACTACTAAAACTTTCTCATCTGCATGCAAGTGTATATGATAAACGATGGTGGCATTCAGGTAGCATGAAACACAAGAAACCTTTTCCTGAGAGGCATTGTGAGATTTGGCCATTCTGGGTTACATAATAGTTGACTATCCATGTAATATAAAGGACACAACATTACTTACTTTTCAGGCGATGATTAATTTACAAAAACATATTTTTATTTTTCTAAATTGTACTCATTGGATCTTTTTTAAATTGAATATTTTGTATTAAAAATGCTCCTTCTTCCTCCTCAGAACAGTGATGAAGTCCGGCTCAGAATTGGTCAAAGCCGGGTTCAGGACCTTCTTCGAGAACGCAGCCGAGGACCTGGAGAAGCTGCTGGAGATGCTGAAACTGGGGAAGTTCATGCAGTCCCGCGCGCAGATGAAAAGCGTCAGCTCCAGCATCCACTACGTGACGGTGGCGCTGGTGCCCATCCTCACTGCCCTGTTTGAACACATCAGGTCACATGAGTTTGGAGTGGACCTGCTGTGTGAGTCCAGATTCCTAAATGCACACACACCCTTTCTATGCTTGATTATTCCCTGAGCTCCAAATGCAATCCAAATAAATAATGAAGATAAGAGACTAACAAACAATGGATAATAGACAAATTCATACATATCTATGATATGTTTACTGAATATTTCAGCTCACATTCTCAACTTACTACTTTTTTACATGCATTTTGATGGTGAAAACCTCAAACACACCCTTCATTTTTATTTAAAATCACTTTCTTTCTCCTCCAGCTGTCCTTTGATGGTAATCACACAATTTTGATTGATAATAGATGAATGTTTTGTCACCTTTTGTTTCAGTGGATGACGTGCAGCTATCCTGCTACCGAATCCTGACGTGTTTCTACTGTCTGGGAACAGGAAAGAACATCTTTGTGGAGAGGTAGGAGGTTAACATTTTCTTTAACTCCACTGCAGAATATAAGATGACATTTTTGCGTCTACACACAAGCAGCAATTGGTATTTTGTTGTTAAGTTTATATGATCTAAAGTACATATCCATGAACTGTGAAAGTTTGAAAGATTGTCACTGTTAATTTAAGCAGTTTTTAAGTTTGGTGACATCTAATGGTAAGAATGCAGATTATATCTTTACCAAGCGTGTCAAGGAACTATGGTGGCTTTCACATACTAAAAAGGAAGTAATTCTCCTTTATTTGCATTCTCTTCCACTACAAAATGCAAAACATGCGCTCATTTTGTCCAAACTGGCTGCTAAAAACGTATAGTGGTGCAACCTCTGTAAAACAAAGCCCTTGCTTAAAGTACATATAAAAGTCAACCTAACTATTTTAATTTGACTGCAATTATACTTATATTATTATACTTAGCAAGTATAGAACCATATAAATGTTACACACTGGACCTTTTAATTGTGGCCAGAAAAGACAACAACAGTATACATGTAAATTACGTTTATGGAAATCTGTTAGATTAGAATTTTCTGGCTTCTGGGAGACAATTAACTAGCAGCACTGGATTCTTCAAAAATAATTAAAACTTGCAATTATGTGTGATTATTCCCCCACTGGCTATTACGCTGCAATAAAAACTCCCAGAGCTATTGTTGAGGAGAAATGTGCATAAATTCATCCTGATATAATAGAGAATATACACATGAAGAATAGAGAATATACACATGAAGTGTTAAATTAGCTAAATGAATATCCATAACAGCATAAAACACCCAATATGTTACAAAAAGCCAACAAAATATTGCAATAAAGTCACACAAAATACCTTGTGAACAGCAAACACTGTTTGTCATCAAGAGTTTCCCTTCTGTGTTCATACTTCTCCTTCTCCATCTAATATATTAAAGTATATTTGTATATAATTATGTGTATTCAGGCATCTTCCTGCTCTGGGGGAGAGTCTGGCAACCTTGGTGGGAGCCATGCCTGTCGCTTTCCTGGAGCCGCACCTGAACGCCCACAACCCGCTCTCCGTCTTCAACACCAAGACTCCCCGAGAGAGAGCCAGTGAGTTTACGCCTGACCTCGTTTTCTCTTTGTGTCCCATCACGATGACTGATGTTTTCCCCTTTTCTCAGTCCTCAGTATGCCGGACACAGTGGAGGAGATGTGTCCAGAGATGCCTCGTCTGGATAAACTCCTGAAAGACGTCAGCGACGTTTCAGAGTCTGGTGCTCGCTACAGCGACATGCCACAGGTCTGAGAGGGCTGGTGGGATATTTGAAATGGGTTTAATTTGCTGCACTGCTGAGGTGTTTTACTACTCCCATTTACTGCTCCTAATGTGCTATTGATTTTCATTTTTTTGAAGTAGAGGATCCACAGTTTTTAGGGCTTGAACCATGTAAGAGGTTAAAGTCAGAATATAGTTTTTTTATGACTTTTATGAGTTTTCTTGCTTGGAATTGCTTACAGTTGGCCTCATAGTGACTTCACAAAACACAGTTTTGACTACTAGTCAACAACAATACAACACATCTCTATACTCCAACTGCAAAACAAAGTAAAATAATAAATAATAAAAATATTTCTTTGGTTGAGGCATCCATAGATATGTTCACATCAGATCGAAATATTCTGCCCTGTTATAGTTTTTATGTCAATGGAGTAAGTGTTTTGGGCTCTACCTCCTTTTTGGAGAAAAATTTTATTTAGTTAATGATTTTGCAACCTAAATAGCAACTTCTCTTCAACTAAATAGATACAGTACATTAACTTCTCTGAACTAAGTTAACTGCAAAGTATATACTGTATATAGTGCGTGACACAAATGTATTATTTTCTTTTGGAATCAAGGTGTAAATTATTTTTTGGCTTTTGGTGCCAAATTTACAACACTTATCAGTCATGATGGACATTGCTGTCCTTAAAAATCCTCTATTCAACCCCATTTCAACCCTCTGTCCATTTATCCTGCAGGTCATTGAGGTGATCCTCCCTATGCTGTGTAACTACCTTTCCTACTGGTGGGAGAAAGGTCCGGAGAACTCGCCTCCGGATTCCCATTGCTGCACTATGGTGACTTCCGAACACCTCAGCATCATCCTGGGAAATATCCTCAAGATTCTCAACAACAACCTGGGCATTGATGATGCGCCCTGGATGAAGAGGATTGCAGGTGGGCGACAGAATCTGTGCCACACCAGATAGGGCTTCACAATTATTCACAATAATAAAGTGTGCAAAATCTAAACTGAAAGACACTGCAAGTATTTTGATTAAGTGTGACAGCATTATGATGAAGATTCTACAGTGGTGCAGGAATTCAACAGCCCATAAATCTTGCTTCTCAGATGAGCAAATATCTTGTTTTTTTGTTTGCCAAAAATGTCAAATCTTTCTGATTTTTATGATTTATTTGTAAAGAAATATTGTGTAATATATATATATGTGTGTGTATATATATATATATATATATATATATATATATATATATATTTATATTTATATTTATATATATATATATATATATTTCATAATAAGGCAGAAAATTAATCTTTTGAAAAACATAAGCAAAGAAAAATCTGATTTAAGCTAAGTATGATGATGATTAAAAACCTGTTGCCCATTCCTCCATGGAACCAAATAACATATAGCAATTGCCTGCTGAGGATTTGGGTACTTAATTACTTATTCTTTTACTTTTGGATAATATAAGATACATATATATTTAAATATAAGATAGATATAAGATGGAATAAAAGTGGAAATCAAAACAAGGGGAAATCTATCGCACGTATTAAGACTGCATTTTATAAAGACTCATCTTAAAAAGTTACAGTGGTGAACATAGTTTGGTAGTTGTTTACAGACACTTTATCTTTTTTCTTTAATAATCTATATTGAGATATACTGTACAAACATCCATACTGAAAATATTGTCGTGTCCCTTTTTTCCACAGTCTACTCTCAGCCAATCATCTGCAAGGCTGGAGCAGATCTGCTCAGAACCCACTTCCTGCCCACGCTGGACAAATTAAAGAAGAAGACCGTGAAGGTTAGAGTTCAAAATACATATTCCAAATTATTATAGCTCTGACAAACCTGTGCTTTATCTTCATTAACTGTCCAGTTTAAAGGAAGGAGGATCAAGAAGCTACTCAGAGGACAGAGATTAGATTATTACTGTCGGGTTTAAAGAAGTGATGTATATGAGGATTTACTAATCCAGTGAGTTGACGATAAACTGCTGATGTGCTGCAAAAAATTCAGGTTGTGGCCGAAGAGGAGCTGCTGAAGGCCGACAGCAAAGGTGACAACCAGGAGGCTGAGCTGCTCATCCTGGACGAGTTTGCTGTGCTCTGCAGGGACCTGTACTCTTTCTACCCCATGCTCATCCGTTATGTGGACAACAACAGGTACGACATGGGGACACCGACTTAAATGGAAAGAGTTTAAGTTAAAGGTTTATTAGGTTAGCGCATGTTTTTGTGAATGTACTGGGATGGGGCATAATGTCAGTATAGGTATGTATGGATAAACTGTATTTGTAACGTAACTATAACTCAAATAAAGTCATACAAAGTAAAGAAGTCTAAACCAGGCAAATAAATTAGGCAAAGGCAAGAAAAAATCCACAAACCAAGAAAAACTGGAGAAAGCAAACAAAAGACAACATGGCAGGGACATGTGGTGAATGCTGGAGTATGAACAGTAATGCACAGGTTGCCAAGGTGAAAAGAGCAGGGACAGGAAGTGGGCGTGGTCATATAAATGGAGGGAACACTAAACAAGGAACGGGGAGTGGGGAAGAGAGAGATGAAACCAAAACAAAACAGGAGTCCTGACAGTATGTGCTCGTATTTTTATTTAGCTTTTAGTCTTTTTCCAGTTCTGTTTTGTACTTTATATGAAGTACTTGTAAATAAATAGAGCCAATGTATTAATATATTTGGTAATAAATTGGTAATTGGTTGGAGGTTACAACTCAACTCAAAGTACCATAATACACTGTTTGCACAATTATTAGGCAAGTGAGTGTTTTGGCCATGTCATCATTTTTATGCATATTTTCCAACTTCAAGCTGTATAAACTTGAGTACTTTAAGCATACCAGGTGATGTGAATTTGTGTAATGAGGGGGTGGCCTAAGGAGGTCAACACTCTTTATCAAGGTGTGCATAATTATTAGGCAACTTCTCTTCCTCAGGCAAAATGGGCCAAAAAAGAGATGTAAAGGACTTTGAAATGTCAAAAATTGTAAAAAGTCTTTCACAGGGATGCAGCACTCTTGAAATTGCTAAGATATTGGGGCGTGACCACAGAACCATCAAACGTTTTGTTGCAAATAGCCAACAGGGTCGCAAGAAACGTATTGAGAAAAAAAGACGCAAATTATCTGCCAAAGATTTGACAAGAATCAAACGTAAAGCTACCAGGAACCCTTTGTCCTCCAGTGCTGTCATATTCCAGAACTGCAACCTACCCAGAGTGCCCAGAAGTACAAGGTGTTCAGTGCTTAGAGACATGGCCAAGGTAAGGAAGGCTGAAACCCGACCACTGAACAAAACACACAAGTTGAAACGTCAAGACTGGACCAAGAAATATCTGAAGACAGATTTTTCGGAGGCTGTGGTTGATGCTGCACAAAAAGTTGATCGTCAACAGATCGTCAGTAGCTATATTATTATATTGGTCACTGATTTTTTTTTTTGACATGTCAGAAATGTTTATTTGTACATTTTGAGTATTATTCTCACTTTAACAGATGAAAATAAACAAGTGAGATGGGAAAAGGTTTGTTTTTTCATTTAGTTGAATAATAATTATGCACGCTAATATTTGCCTAATAATTGTGCACATATATATTCTCCTAAGAAAGACAAAACCTCAAAACCTTCTGTCTTCTCTCCACCTCAGGTCCAGGTGGTTGAAGGAGCCTGATGCGTACTCCACTGAGCTCTTCAGGATGGTGGCTGACATCTTTATTCTCTGGTGCAAGTCCAATGTTAGTCTTGCTGATTTTTTATTTATCACACTATGACATTTCTTTTTTTAGGGGGGGGGTGTTATTGGTGTTGAGGATTTTTTTTCCTGACTTCTTTGTCTCCTTAATGCAGAACTTTAAGCGTGAGGAGCAGAACTTTGTGGTTCAGAATGAAATCAACAATTTGAGCTTCCTGACTGGAAAAGGCAAGGCTAAGATGTCCAAGGTAAATAAATTAATATGCAATAAAATGATATGAGATTAGTTATACACATACACAAGATGTGGATGAAAACAACATTGGTTATAAATCCTATTTTGTCATTGATTATAGATCCTATAAAAGCACCATTGTCTCCAACAGAGGCACCACATCTAAAAAAAAAAAAAAACTGATTAAAATGTATGTTTGTGGGCAGTCAGTAAATGTTTAGGACTTTAAAAGGGATGAATAACTGTGAGTATGAGATCTGAAAAGATTTTTTTTTCTTTGAAGGAAAACAAAGGCCAGCCTTGAGCCTCACAATATTAAAGAAATCAAACATACATTTGTTTTCCTAAAAACAACAGAATATCATTTGACATAATGATAAAAACTGTAATTTTTGTTGAGCCTCACAGCAGTTGAGGGGTTGTTGAAGTAAGTCCAAGACTAATGGTGTCCCTTCGGTGATGGAGGTCTTCTTTTTTGGATAAAAGCTGTTCTGTCATCACAAACCCGTAACCCAGGAGACGGAGCACAGTCCATCTCTGTCCTCTCTGGGTTTCATTTAGATTTATCTCACTAATTCCCTCTGCTCTCCTGTTCACTATGTCAGCACTTTGGAAAATGTGAAAACTTCCTGATGGGATCCACCTCTACTTGTTCCTGTTCCTTTCTGGTGCTGCGTTTCAGAGACTCTGCTAATGAAAAGCACAAGGCCCTTATAAGCACTTTTCCTGTGTTTTAATGATGTCCTTGACATTTGCACCCAAGAAGTTGAATATGTGGTGGGTCTTTTCCCACCTATTATTTTCCCCCTGTACATCAAGGATTTGCAGCACAAAATATTGGTTGATATACAGTTCAAGTCATATATCTGGATGTATGACAGTGTTGTGTATTTGTTTTGGCCAAACTGGGGCAGCTTTATCCGTAATCCATCACAGTAAAGGAAAGGGTTTTCAGATCTGAAGAAGTGCTTTGTGTGGTGGCTTTTCTGTGCGATGAAGCAGTTTGTGTATACATGTGATTTGTCTTGATCAGTGTTCAGGCAGCATCAGTTATTTTTTGTGTTTTTTTTAAACAGAAAAATATAGAATAGAGTGTAAAGAGAGGGTTGAATTATAAAAACCTCTCTTTACACTGGATTCTAAAAATTTTGAAAAAAAAAACAGGACATCATCTGTCTTGTGATTGTGATAACAACATAATTACATAATCACACAGCTGTACATGAAGATGATGTCTGGGGTATTAAATATTAAAATGATACTTATTAGAGTACATTTTAAAGTAGCAGAAAAGTTTCACACGGATATTAAAAAGTATATTGCTATATCTATTCATAGAGCTCTATGTTAACTTCTCTGTTTTTGTCTGTCTGTCTGTCCGTTTGTCTTTTGTTTGTGTTTTTTTCGTCCAAACAGCACCATCAGGTTGGTCAAACTGTTTGTGGTTAGAGGCAGAAGCTTCCATAAACTTAAAATTTTACTTAACCTGCATTAATTCTTCCGTCCACTGTAGAATAAACTTTTATCACTGTGTCACTGTAGTCAGGTGGGGACCAGGAGAGGAAACATAAGCTCCGGCGTGGGGAATACTACTCCATCCAGACCTCTTTGATTGTCGCTGCCCTGAAGAAGTTGCTGCCCATTGGCCTCAACATGTGCACCGCAGGTGACCAGGAGCTCATCTCTTTGGCCAAGATGCGCTACAGTCTGGTAAGATGAGGAAATACGACCTGGTGGAAACTTTATACATTACAAATTAAGTTGTTTTTATGTAGGAGATCTGTGTTTGTGCAATCTTCCTCATCACACTTTGGCAAAATTAGCCTTATTTCATGTTTTTCTGCAACAAATAATTTGATTGAGCAATAGACTAGAGCACTATCATCTATGATATGTATGAAATCCTGTGTGTGATGCCTTTTATAGACTCTATATACAAAAAATAGCCCTTAAATATTATGGGTTTGTTTTCATTTTGTCTGATAACATCTTACAGTTGATTGTGAACATGCTTAATTCTGAAAACCTTTTTAAACGATATTTTTGTAGAGACTTTTAATGACTCACCTGCTGTAGCTTTATGACCCACTAGCAGGCCTCGTCCCACATTTTGGGACTCTTAGGAGAGTGCAGACTTCTACCAAGACCACTCATCTTTTCTTCCTCAGGCCTACATCCCGAGAAAATGTTATCAAAATGAATTCTTTACTGTTTTAATTATGCCACTTACAATCAGAAAGAACATGACCTCTTTGGTGGAGATAATTATTTAAATAGAAGTTGAGGATGTAACAAAGTACTTTTGTGTAATGTTAAATTCTTGTCCCTTCACAGAAAGACACAGATGACGAGGTGAAGGAGCACCTGCGCCAGAATCTCCATCTCCGGGACAAGGTCAGTAATGATAGGTCATTATAGAAAAATAATGAATTTCTGCAGTTGACTCATTAATTTGCCGTGTTTCTACATTGTAGTCTGATGACCCAGCGGTCCAGTGGCAGCTGGACCTCTATAGGGACGTGGTGGTGAAGAGCGAGGAACCTGCACCCCCGGAACAAACAGTGAATCGAGTCCAGAGCATCTCTAATGCAGTTTTCCACTTGGAGCAGGTAACAACACAACTTTTCAAAAAATATCAAAATGTGTTTCAGGATTTGAGTACTGCAGCACTTCCTCTGTTTTTGGCTTAAGTCTAGAGCTGACACAAATAAGCTGCAGCTTACTGTAGTGAAAATGTTTTGTTATAATCAAAATCATAGCATAGTAATCAGAACATTAATGTAGCTCCTTTCAAATGCTTTTACAAAGTGCTGTATGATAATTAAAACCATAAATACAAAGCAGAGGTAAATGATAATGACAACAATTAAAAAGAAATCCCATAAAAACTATGACAAAGTTAAAAGTAACTGATAATAGGAGTAAAGGTACGAGAACTTGTAGCCCTGATTTCCTCTGGCAGGTCATTCCACCGTCTGGTGCCCTGATAAAAACGATGCTTTGTCATAATAATTACCTTATTCACACTTGTCAAAATGTGAAGGTTTCCTGGTTTTATCAGATCCTATTATATTTTATTTAAAGGGTTATAGAATTTTGGTAAAAAAAAACAAACTTTGGGCAATTGTGAAAATAAACTTTTGGGAGTTGTGCCCTGAACTAAACATCCAAATCAAGTGGTAAACAGGGAATTTTTGAATCATTTCCTCGTCCCCTAAGGTGGAGCAACCTCTGAGGAACAAGAAGTGTGTGTGGCAGAAGCTCATGTCCAAACAGCGTAAGCGTGCTGTGGTGGCTTGTTTCCGTATGGCTCCGCTCTACAATCTGCCCAGGTGAGTGTCGCTGTGACAAACTATGTCAATAACCAAAGATTAACATTTATCTAAACCACCCAGTTAAGACATTGCTTTGTCTCAATCTGACCTGACGTAACAAGCAATCACCAACTAGTCATGGGAGGTGTTTTTTATCTTAATTGTGTGCCCATGTAAACCCCTCATCACCTCCCTAACGACATTCTCTCCTCTGTGTTGTATTTTTTTTTTTTTTTATGCATAACACCTCCTCATCCTCCCTCAGATACAAAAATAATAATTACTTCCTGAATGGCTATCGGGAGGTTTGGCTGGAAAGGGCATTCAAAGCCTCCAGCTTTGACCACCTGTTCTCCTTACTGACGGTAAAGTGAATCTACTGGGCGAATGCATCATCCGTTCAACCTCCCTCCCCCGCCATCATTCAGGCTGTGGACTGATCTCTGCCGAGCAACCAGTCGTTTATGCACTGTTGATTCTGATTGGTCCGCTTGTGTGAGCCCCCCAGAATTGGTGAAAACAAAAAGATGTTTTTAAAGGAAAAGCACTACAAGCTGCAGGTGAACCCTTAAAGCTGTAGCGTGTAACTGCTGTCGTCCCTTTGAGGTTACCCCCCAATAACAAGTTTCTAGAAGTGTTTATTCTATTGAACAAAGGACAGTTTTCAGTGCTTTCAATGAAGAAAAGCCACATCGATAGTTATCCAGGCTTGTCTTCCCTATTAGTACATTTCAATTATCCTGAACATTCAGGGCTTTTGGCAGAAGAATAAAATTACAAAACTTTTCATGGTCGAATCTAATGCGTTTTTTTTAGCCTGTTGCAGCTGTAAATCATATTACACAGCTGGAAAGCAGCATTTGTTTGAACTAATGAATTAATATTTAAAAGTTACCCACTACAGCTTTAATGGACAAATACAGAGAAATATCACTAGAGGAAAGATGGAATTGAATCAATTGAATGCAATTGTGATAGAAAAGATGGCTAGCTGGGTTACAACATTACGTCTAGTTACTGTAAAAATACAGTTGTTTTGTAATTTTTTGCCGCCTGTCTGTTATTGATGATACACAAATTTTGTTTATCTGACGTTTTTAATGGGGAATATATATATATACTGTATGAATTGAATAGTTATAAGGAAAGAAAGACAAGCTGTCTCACAGATCCACTGGTTTGATGGAAAACTGCATATCCCCCCTCTAAAATGTGCATGCTTTCTACAAACCTGATGGATGTAACAGCTGTTGTGACCAGTCAGAAGAGCCAGTGGGTCCCACATTGACCAATCACCACCCTGCCTGAAATTACACTTCCTGTAACCCTTTCCTCCCCACTTCCTTCATCTCTCCTTCCTGTTTCCTCCAAAAACTCACTAGAACCCGCCCTAATGCCACTGTACCTCCCTCCCCCACTCCCCTCCATTCCTCCCCACCTCCCCCTTTCCCAGGCATCGCGCTATCAACTACTTCGTCCCGGTCTATCAGAGGCTTTGGATAGAGGCAGAGGAGTACTCTTTTGAGGAGAAGCTAGTTCAGGATCTGGCAGTAAGTACTGGGCTTGTCTTGCCCTTGCCCCGCGTGCCCTGCGTTGGCACACCGCTGCCAGTCCTGTCTGCTGAATGCTTCTTTAGTTCAGCGCCTGTCGAGCCTTGGGAGCGCTCCCGGGTGGGGACCTCGCCCAAAGCACCCAGGGGCCCCCGTGTTAGGCGCTCAAGGCCCTTCAAACAGAGATCCGTCAGGGGTCAGAGGCTGCATGACCAACTCAGGAGACACAGGGCCAGCTCCGTCGCTCACAGCTCTAGAAAAGCGGGCTTTGCCTTTCTGACAGCAGTGGTAAGGAGGAGTAGGAGACTGTCACTAGCTGTTTGGCTGTCCGATCTGGATCCAACCCATCAGTTGTCTTTCGCTGTACTCTGTAAGTCTGTAGTGTTGAGTGTGAAGGTGACGTTACAGTGCGTTTTGTGGCCGTGACGTCAGTGGCATGCTCGCGTAGTCATGTGACGACCATATTTCATGTTCGGTCTTTGTACTGCGATGTGCAGCAAATCCATTCAAGATGCCAAGACCGTTTGTTCCTAAAAATATGCAAATCTAAATCTAAGGGTGTATACAAACGTTTAATGCTGACACCAAAGTGTCCTGATGTATGTAAGTGCCTTTGTTATTCTTGTATACACACCAATAAAAAATACCAAGACCCTGTTCAGACCTGGTGTTAACATCCATCCTCAGTGATCCGATCATGAGCAGATTGTGCCAAGTACAGCTCTGAACCGTGGCCTCGAGACAGCACATTTTTTATTGCATTGGACAATACAAGCTGTCAATCACACAGGGTCCAATTATCTGTGTCATGCTTTATGGTCCACTTTCCTCTAAATGGGAAACATCCCTTACAAAGTTAACATCGCGTTGTATTGAAAAAGACCTTAAACTAGTAATTTAGACTATTAACTCTGCAGGAAAATATTTACTTGCGTTATCAATCAAGTGAGAATTAGCCTCATTTTCCCGCAGACTTTCATTCAAACCAAATTCTTTTTGGAAGCGGTGGAGTTGCTACTTACATCCTCTTTCGTGAGCTTTACTTTTTAAACTGGCTGACTATGTTAATTTTTATCTACTGTCTTCCTCATATGCGATCACAAAAAGACATTTGGAGGTGGAGAAGAAACCACCTCCTCAGCAGGCATCATCTGATTATTACACCAGTCAGTGCTCATGTGTTAATTTGCTGGCCATGTGATTCACTTTTGCAAGTTGTTCATTTCATGTTACCGTAGCACGAGTAGAGCTTTGTCACTCGTGTGCAATTAGAATCATTAAAAACTTAATTTTGTTGACGCAAGAAGTCAGTCTTTCTTTGAATAAAGGACAGAGCCAGACCTAATCTCCTGTGGTCACAGGAGATGCATCTAGTACGTGTTTAAATACAGGCAATCGGATCACTGAGGACTGATATTAATACCAGGTCTGAACGGCGCCTAAAACTATGCCATAAACAAGATTAAAGGGTAGTGGTAGGTACAGAAGCACAATAATTATCAGACACCGTATACTGTTCCTCTTGGAAAGAAGCTCATTTTTATTGTCAGCTTATTCGTTTGGACTAGTTTGGACATTTGTGTTGCTGTGATAGTTGCTCCATGTCAAATCCTTCACTGTCAGGATCATTATTCATGTTCACACTCATGTCACCAAATGGCTTCCTGCTTGCATCTGTTTGCTAATATGCATGTGTTTGAAAACTGGTTCCTAAACTGTTCATTACCATCCACTCTAAACGTCCTGGTGCTGGATCACCAGGACACCCATCAGCATGCCGGTACTAGTCAATGTCTCATTTCAGTGTTTTTTTACAAACGTGTGAATGGGCACATACAGTATGTCGGTGATTAAAGCAAATGTCGATGAGTTTTGAAGCTGAGTCATGAGACGAGGTGTGGGCGGAGCTAACTGTTTACACCTGCGGACCCCCTGCAGAAAACCCCCATAAAGATTGTGGAGGAGGAGGAAGAGGAGGTGGCTGAGATCCAGCCCGACCCTCTCCATCAGCTCATTCTCCACTTCAGCCACAACGCTCTGACAGAGAGGAGGTGAGATCATTATTTTCAGAAAGAGAGATTTAAGTAAAGCACAATAATTCACACATGCTAATGTTCTGTGGTTTGTCAGTCATTTGGAAGAAGATCCTTTGTATATTGCGTATGCAGACATGATGGCAAAGGTAGGGGACTTTAAGTTTTGTTTATCAGTAAGTAATTTAAATAAATCTCCAAAACTTTTTTTAAACTTTGATTGTTGGCCTTGGTCTTCAGAGCTGTGCAGAAGACGAGGAAGAAGAAGAAGAAGAAGAAGGGAAAGAAAAGACGTTTGAGGTTCCTGCAGGCATTTAGTAGTTTTAATAGTAATTCACTCACCCTCCTTCCCCACTTACTCACTTACTATTATTTTATATGTGTGTGTTTGATTTCAGGAAAAGGAGATGGAAAAGCAGAAGACCCTTTATCAGCAGGCGCGGCTGCACGCTCGCGGAGCAGCTCAGATGGTGTTGCAGATGATCAGTGCTACTAAAGGTAAATATCATCTGACCGCGGGATTTAGCTTTTGACCTTTTGTCTTTTATAAATTTATAGCAAACAATGTAATCCACACTGAGTTTTTCCTTTCTTTAAATTTACTTGATTATTACTTACTTGAACACCTGCCAAACCTGTTGTTTTATTGAGGTTTACTTATCCCCTTTTTAGGTCCACATCTATTTCAGATTTTTTTTTAATTAGATTAGATTAGATTAGATTTTACTTTATTGATCCCACAACGGGGAAATTCACTTGTGCAGTAGCATACATGTGGACAGAACAGAACAGAATGGCATAGATTACCTAAAGAAACAAATATTAAAATAAGATAAGATCAAATGAGGTATGCAGTTTACATCAACACTATGTATTTAGATGTGTAGAGAAACTGAATACTGTACAGAAATTATGGATTGTATTTACAAAAGTGGCTTATGCTGCTGATTATTGCACAGATTAGTAAATTAGTAAAATGATGTGGAGAAACATTGAGGAGACGTCTTACAGAAAACCAGACTACAGGTCTAGATTGATGTATAAATAGATGGCAAGAACACCACTGTAAATACACACCTGAGTGCTTTTTTTTTCTTGATCTCTATCCAGATTATCATCAAAAGTTGCTCATGCAATTTCTCCCTTCCATCAAAATCCACTCTTTAAGTTTTTTGAGCTTTGTTGACAAATGCACCCGAAACATAACCTCCTTTGTGGAAGTAATAATAGTATTAAGGTATTATGCAAAGATATTAGACCTGTAATAAATCAAAGTTGTATTTTATTTTTTAAATATTTATCTCAAAATCCATCTCCTGCCATCAGGTCGCCTTGGCCCAATGGTGACCTGCACCCTCAAACTGGGAATCTCCATCCTCAATGGAGGCAATGTGCAAGTTCAGCAGGTCAGAAAATGCACATATTTACAGTTTGAGTTTATCCTTGTCATCTTTCTTCTAATACCGTTGTTATTTTTCTGTGTAGAAAATGCTTGATTACCTGAAAGAGAAGAGAGATGCAGGTTTTTTCAAGAGCCTGTCAGGACTGATGCAGTCTTGCAGGTACCCTGTACATGTGCAGCGGAAGAAAGGAGAAATCTAGTGCTTTTATTTGACTGGGGAATTTCTTTCTGTCGTCAGTGTCCTGGACTTAAATGCATTTGAGAGGCAGAACAAAGCAGAAGGTCTTGGCATGGTGACAGAGGAAGGCTCATGTAAGTGAAGAGTTGGCGTGGGTGGGGTTCTCTATGTGTTTTCTCTTTGTGAAAATTCAAAGCTCCCCAGTTTTTTTTTCTTGAAGTACACTACTTCCCTCTTGAAACACTCATGATCACATAACTACAAAATATTCTAGCCTTTTCTCTTCACTGCGCTAATGCTGAACCATGACCTTAAAGTCCACAAACTGTTACTAAATGCTAGTTCCTAATTAGTAGTGGTAGTGGTAATTATCAGTGTCAAGTCTTTTGTTCGCATGACGATACAAGAACACTGACTAATCAATAAACACTCACCGACCACTTAAATAGGTACACACCTAATAAAGTGGGTCTGCTTCACGGTTAAGTTTTTATTTCAATTACTGTTGGCATTCTATTTTTTTCCCAACCATTCTCCTCTGAGATCAAGTCATTGCTGCTGCTCACTGGATATTTTTGTTTTTTTTTGGACCATTCTCTGTAAACCCTAGAGATGGTTGTGCTTGAAAATCTCAGTAGATCAGCGGTTTCTGATAAACTCAGACCAGCCAGTCAGGCAACAACAACGACAACCATAACAACCATGCCATGTTCAGAGCAGCTTAAATCACGTGTCTTCCTCATTCTGATGCTCAGTTTGAACTTCAGCAGGTCATCTTGACCATTTTAAGGACCTATGTCGTTGCATGTGACTGGCTGGTTAAGAAGCAGTTGAACAGGTGTACCTAATAAAGTGGTCCATCAGTGTATATACATCAGTCCTATCACAGTTTTAATGTTGCACTTCCTGAGAAAATGTAGGCTTAAAAAAACTAAAGAAGGCAGAATTAACATCACCCCTCCTACCCTACCCACCCCCCCACTAACACACAGCAACCTTCTAATGTGACGGAAGTAGTGAAGGCAATCAAAATGACATGATTAATGTGAATTTTGGTTGTTAATATAGCTTGCTGCTTGAGCTACGGTCTCGATATCACTGACGCCATCACGCGGTGTCTTTGATAATGTTGTTTGAAGTCAACAAAAGTAAGCAAATGGTAACGTGTCCTCCTGTTTATTTTAAAAGTTCACTGTGTAAGACTGAGTGAAATCTGCTGAGACTGTAGTCCAAGCTGTTGTAGACACGTGGTGCTAGATGGCACAAGGGTTTTCCTGACTGAGTACAAGTACGATTACTTAATTTTGAGTAATTCATAATACCATTATAGCAAAAAAAAAAGAGAGAAGGTTTTAAAACAAGAATTTAAGACAACAGATCAGTATTTCAGCTTTTATTTCCAAGTATTTCCAGCTGAGAAAACCTGAAGGAAGACATATTCTTGAATTAGATTACTTAATATTTAGTGGCAAATCCTTTGCTATGTGTCGTGTTGGTTCTTTAGATGTTTCATCAGATGACTTCTGTTGAAGGAACTACTTTTCATCCCTCGTCTTGTCGGTGTGGCAGAGCACAGGTTGCACAGGCCTTCTCTGATTTTGTCATCAGTGCTTATCTTTAAGTATTTCCTAACTGCTGACCTTGCGACACATCCGCTGATTTCCACTCAACCTGCTCAGCTCACTTGAATTTATGTAGTTTTTACATACAGTACATGAGTACACAAGGGTAGTATTGGTGCATCTCTAATTTTTAGAGCAAAATAAAGAACATGTAGTCACAGACAACATGGTCCAGCATTAATACCAGCGCTTCTGTCTGAACACAAACACACTCACCTGAGCCTTTTCACTTCCAACTCTGTCCGTCTTTTCATCCTTCAGCCCTCTGCTCGACATTTCCACCGAGTCCTGTGTTTAACGATTCACTGTCACTACTCCTGTCTCTGTTAGTGTTAAAATTCTGTCACCTTGACTGAATTCACATTCGATACTCATCAAGTTTGAGACAGACACAATTCAGGCGTATGATTTTTTTTTTAAAAATTCCCCCCTGTCTAAAACAGCATGATTTTGGTTTTCACTCCTGGTTAATATATCTTCATATCTCTGTAACTCGATGTCCTCTCTTTTTGCTTATGTCTTCGTGTATTGTTTGTCTCCTTCCTCTCATTTTAAAAATCCATCGATGGCAGGCCACTCTGAGCGGGGTAAATAGAAAATTTAGATCATCCTGATATGGCTATGCTTCCACTTTGAATGTCTCCTCCATATATGTGGTCCATCCTCGCTGCTTTATTTGGTACCAAGCCCCTTCCTCCCCCGACGCCCCACAGGGACAGACTGTGCATGCTGACTGTTGTCTGTACACAGAAAGAGGATCATCAGAATCCATTGCCTGTTCTTTTGTGTGGTATTTGTCTCCATTCCCTTCACGATAACATTTACTAATGCAAATCCTAATACTGATGCTGAAATCTGTCATTTTGAGGCTATCAGTGCCACCTCTGAAGGGTTTGACTGAAGGTTTGTGGACTTCCACAGCCTGAGCAAAGCTTTGTCTTGCTTTGGAGTTGGGGCCTATTTCACAAAGCTGGTTTCCATAAAGAAGTGTAACTTTCACATGTTTTTTTTAGTTGCTCACAGAAATGAACTTTTGCTCATTTTTTTTGTATAAATCTGCTGACTGATTTTGAAAGTGTAACCATGTCTGTGCGCTGCTTCTTCTTCTGAAACAATATCGCTGTCAACAGGCCCATTTCTGGCCTGCATGTGAAAGTTATCAGGCCTCCTCCAGCTTATGGAAATGTCCTATTGTTTTACTGTTGTTTAATGTCAAAGCATTGTTATTAGACACGCTTTGGATTCAGTTTAGAACCTGCAATCTAAAGGCCACCGGAATTCAAACATTTTTTGAACATGGAACTTGTCCTGCTTGCCTCATTAATTTGCTTTTGAGGGGAGTTTCACGTTATTATCAGACCTCCTCATGCAGAGTCAAATAAAGACTTACCTGTCAATGAACCTGTGTAGGGTTTCAGCTGTATTCACCCTACATGTCTTTTCTCTCAAGCCTCAAAGGTGCTACAGAACGATGAGTTTACTAAAGATCTGTTCCGGTTTTTGCAACTTCTGTGTGAGGGGCATAACGGAGGTAAGGTTGTTTGACGGTCATGAGTTTTCATTATTGTTTACCCTTTTTCGCAAAGGGAATGGTGGCCGATGACAGATACATTGAACGTATTTAATAAAACCATTTTGTTTCTGTCAGATTTCCAGAACTTTCTTAGAACCCAAACTGGAAACACAACCACAGTCAACATCATTATCAGCACTGTTGACTATCTGCTCCGTCTTCAGGTGCGTACAGCCATAGATATTTGATGTGGTCGTCACCTTTAGTAAACATTTTCCTGAAGTAATATTTCCAATCACTAGCCTCAAGTCAATTTTGTAAATAATGTTCCCTTTAAGTGAAACATATACAATACAAGACAGCACTATGAGTGTAAATTGTGTGATTTACACCAGTGAACATTCACTTTTTTATATACAATTCATGTGCACACCACATAAAATCTCACAAAAACGCAGATACAGCCTTAGTTTTTCCCTTACATGTATCATCCTCATTCTTATAATAAGCATTCATGCTGTCATTTGTTAAACTGCGATCCCCCCTCTTTAGGAGTCTATCAGTGACTTCTACTGGTACTACTCGGGCAAAGAGGTCATTGATGAGACTGGAAAACTCAACTTCTCAAAGGCTTTAGCTGTAGCCAAGCAGATATTCAACTCACTGACTGAGTATATTCAGGTAAGAGGCTGAGCCATCACTCAGCAATGTCAATTATTTAAATTTGTATTCATCATTTTTATTTTGTTTTTTTTTTTTGTCTTCTTTCAGGGCCCGTGTATTGGGAACCAGCAGAGTCTCGCTCATAGCAGACTGTGGGATGCAGTAGTGGGCTTCTTGCACGTATTTGCCAACATGCAGATGAAGCTATCTCAGGTACATCAAGCACTGGCTGAAACAATAACGCAATTGGCAAATACTCTGTGTGTCTGTCGACTACTTTTTGTACCACAGAAAAGCTTAGAGTAAATATCCTCTCTTTAGGATGCCAGTCAGATCGAGCTGTTGAAGGAGCTGATGGATTTACAGAAAGACATGGTTGTCATGTTACTGTCTCTTCTGGAGGGTAAGAGTCTGAGATCATATCCATACTACTGTGTTTTCATTTACAAATTGAATAAACTCTGGAATTTGATACGCATGTTGTTGACACTGCATTTTGGAGCCACTAAAGTGGAGGGAAGTCCTTTGGAAACAGTGATGAGCATGGTCAAGATGATGAAACGCTTATCTAGATGCAGATAATCTTTACCTGAAAATGCTGTTTTTTACATAAAAAAATGGTTGTATGGATGTTGCCTGACGTTGCAATTCAGTTACAGAGAAATTAAGAGAGACAGGATATAAAAGTCATGGTTGACTCAATAGTGTGTTTAGTGTTTGTGTTCACTTCCTGAAATGAATGTTGTTCCTTTTTTGTCAGGTAACGTGGTGAATGGGACAATTGGAAAGCAGATGGTCGACACTCTGGTGGAGTCTTCTAACAATGTGGAGATGATTCTCAAGTTCTTTGATATGTTCCTCAAGCTGAAGGATCTGACCACCTCGGACAACTTCAGGGAGTATGACCCTGAGTGCAAAGGCATCATTTCAAAGAAGGACTTCCAGAAGTCCATGGAGAGTCAGAAACAGTACACACAGACTGAGATTGATTTCCTGCTCTCGTGTGCGGAGGCCGATGAGAACGATATGTTTAATTACAAAGAGTTTGTGGAGAGATTCCATGAGCCAGCCAAAGATATTGGCTTCAACGTGGCGGTGCTGCTCACCAACCTCTCTGAACACATGCCACACGACTCTCGACTTGCCACCTTCTTGGATCTGGCAGAGAGTGTTCTCAGCTACTTTGAACCTTACCTGGGTCGCATTGAGATCATGGGCAGCGCAAAGCGCATAGAGAGGGTTTACTTTGAGATCAGTGAGTCGAGCCGTGAACAGTGGGAGAAGCCTCAGGTCAAGGAGTCCAAGCGTCAGTTCATCTTTGATGTGGTCAATGAGGGTGGAGAGAGCGAGAAGATGGAAATGTTTGTGAATTTCTGTGAGGACACCATCTTTGAGATGCAGCTGGCCTCGCAGATCTCTGAGCCTGACGAGGTGGAACAACCTGAAGAGGAGGAAGATGAGGAGGTACACAGCATCCTGGACGAGCTGGCTGGAGAGGATGGAGACTCCATGGAGTCAGCCTCCGCTTTCTCCACCGCCTGTAGTGCTGTCAAAAGCAAATTAGCAAATATCCGCCAAATGTTTTCTATTAAAAATGTACGCAAGCAGTTCAAGAAGGTCAAGAAACTGAGCATCAGGGAGATTATCACAGGCTTCTTCTCCTTCTTCTGGATGCTCTTCTTTGGCTTCTTTAAAGGAATCTACAGCCTCATCTTTGGTTTCTTCCATGTCATCTGGTCGTCCATGTTTGGCGGCGGCTTGGTGGAGGGAGCGAAGAACATGAAGGTGACGGACATCCTCGGAAACATGCCTGACCCGACTCAATTCGGTATCCACAGTGATGTGATAGAAGGAGATAAGGTGGAGGCTGTAGAGTCAGCAGGAAGCCTGGATGCAGCCATGGCACCTTCAGGAGACCCAGCAGAGGTGGACATGATGTTGGAGATGCTAATGGTACCTAAAAGGGAAGGAGGGAAACACGTGGAGCCTGGCCTGGGTGATGTTTCTGAGCTGAGCGGAGAAACCACCTCCGACCATAAAAAGGTTTGCAATCATGTCATCTGCTTTATGATTTTATGCTCTCTAGATAGGAATGTTTCAGCTCCATTTTTAATCCTGTAAATCTGCACAAACTTCTCTTCAACGTCAATTGAAAAACAGATATATCTAACATATCTATATTTGAAATTGTGGTTAGTTCAAATAATGTAACTATTGATCTCAAGCTTTGTTAGTTTGTCCAAGATAAATGTTATGTTGGGTACACAATAAAGCCCCCTACAAAACTGCCCATATTTGAAGCTTTCTTAATGATTTTAAATAATACTAGATCAGTCTTACCTTAGCATAGGTAAATGTGTCAGGTACCAAAAAGCTTTCAATAAATTATCTTTTCATTGTCCAAAATACTTCATATTCTTTCATTATTATTATTTGAAGCTTAGTGAAAAAACGTGAAAATTACAAGCCTTTTATTAACTCATGTGGCCCATCTGCAGTATCTCCACCAGCCCACAAGGGGGCCACGGTCTACACTTAAGTGAATCACTGCTTCCGATAACCATCACTGTCTTTCAGCTCACTGATATGTTTACCTCTCATACGCAGAAAGCTGCTGCCCAGCCCACTGAGACCACCGAGAATGTACCAGAAAAAGCAGAGTGAGTAAAAGCTTAAGTAACAACAATTATTACATAAATATATAAAAACAGAAACTGTAAATTCAAAACTATGATCACCAACACAGCACAGAGAACCAGGAGAAGGGGGATAAGCCAAAGGAGGAGGAGGCCAAGGAACCAGTGACGGAAGAGGAGAAGCCAAAGACCAGATCGAGTCAAGCTAAAGAGGCAGCGCCTGCCTTCATGTCCTACATGTTTGCTGTCCTGGACGTGTACCGCAACAAAACACTGGTGAGCCCCCGACACAAATTCTTCCTACGTCATCACTTATTGTTTTGTTTTGTTTTTGAGACTCGGAAATATAAACTCGCTGTCCCTTCTTTTCCCCGTAGAACTACTTCTCTCGTAACTTCTACAACCTGCGTTTCCTGGCTCTCTTTGTGTGTTTTGCCATCAATTTCATTCTGCTCTTCTACAAGGTAAATCACACACAAGCCACAGTGGGTCTGTAGTGTTCAGTGGATTCATTTGCAGATGAACAGGAATGAAATGGACGTATTTAAAGGACACACATCACTTAAATTTACAATGAAGAAGGAAAAATGAAAAAAGTGTATCATTCCTGTCAAATAAATCAAAAAATGTATGTTTTTTCAGAGGAAAATACAAGATAAGATAAAATTTCATCATAGATTATAGTAATTTTGCAATTTATGACAATACAAAACCTATTTAGAGATTTCACTTTGGTCTGTGGGAATTATTACACAGTTTTCTGCCATTTGTAGCCAAACTTAATCCAAAAGTAATACTAGGAAATGTATAAATGATGAAAAATAACCATCAGTTACAGCTTTTTTTCAACATTATGATTGTTTCATTGGTTGTTTATGCTAGTATTCAAAGTTATCAGACGTTCTTGCGGCTGGACGCGTGATTTTGTAATTTGAACAAAAAACACAATAAGACAGAGAGCTTTTAATAGAAGTTTCTATATAGCATATAATAACCTCACCTTTCCCTCAAGACTACAACTTACTTAACTTACAACTTTTTAAATGTTAAGTTTATGGTAACACAATTTTGATCACGTAAAACAAGACTGCTTTCATCACTAGATCCTAGTATTTTCTGTTGACAGTCAATAACAACTTTAGAATTTATTTTGAAGGACACACAAAGGAAAGAAATTTCAAAATGGAAAAATAAAAAATGCATTATGTTGTGCTATTGTTTAGGTAACTGGCGAAACTGAAGAAGAAGAAGACGAAGAAAACAGCTGGTCCGATGAAGAGGACGATGAGAACACGCTGTTTGACATGGATGAGTTTGTGCTTCAGGAAAGCACTGGCTACATGTTACCAACCCTGCGCTTCTTGTCCAAATTCCACACGGTCATCTCACTCCTCTGTTTGGTCGGATACTACTGTCTGAAGGCACGTTGTTTTAATGATCCTGCTTCGTCAACACTCTTCGCTCTTGGCTGAGCATTTGATTCTTTCCAGATGATACCGTTGTGTCAGTGAGGTTCATGTTTATGTTCTGCTTCCAGGTTCCTCTGGTGGTGTTCAAAAGGGAGAAGGAGATCGCCAGGAAGCTTGAATTCGACGGCCTCTACATCACTGAGCAGCCGTCTGACGATGACATCAAGGGCCAGTGGGATCGACTCGTTATCAACACCCCGTGAGTCGTTCACCTGGATCATTAAAGCTAAACTAGTGTGTGACTTTTATATGAAAATGTTAGGGTCAAGCCATCGCCAGATGAGGCCATTCTGTGTTCCGCGCTACTCTCTCTGTTTGTTATCATTATAGTGGAGTTTTGAATGTGTTTGCTGCATGTCTTTTAGTACTTAGAATTCCCCTGGGGTTTAGAGAAGTTACCAACTG
Source organism: Solea senegalensis (assembly GCF_019176455.1). NCBI lineage: Eukaryota > Metazoa > Chordata > Actinopteri > Pleuronectiformes > Soleidae > Solea > Solea senegalensis. The sequence continues at coordinate 15,464,254 of NC_058037.1, read as the reverse complement.
GAGCTATACATTATCTTTGTTTGACTTCATGTTTGACAAGAATATTATTGTTGTTGTCAACACTGATCTCTTCATTCTCGTCAGGTCATCGTATCACCAACATGTAAACTTTGTTTGTGTGTTTCATTACAGGTCTTTCCCCAGTAACTACTGGGACAAGTTTGTGAAGCGCAAGGTGAGAGATTCGTTTTAATTGACCTTGACCTTTAGTGACCTTGTAGAGGTGGTTTGTTGTGCTGCGAGAGTGTGATGACTCTCTGTGTGTGTATTCACTGTAGGTTATCAACAAATACGGCGACCTATATGGAGCTGAACGCATCGCTGAGCTCCTGGGCCTGGATAAGAGCGCTCTTGACTTTGACCCCACGGTGGAACTTGTAGAGAAGGAAGCGTCCCTCGTCTCCTGGTGAGAACGAAAGCAATCTTTATCCACCCAATTCTTCTTTTTAAACTCTCGTAGATATGTCAACAGGGACGTGGACCAATGTCCAATCTTGTTTATATAATATTTGAAGTCTGTTTAGGAGACGGTGTTTGTGTAGTTGTGCAGACAGGGACAGTTTTAAACTTTAGAAACCTGACTAGTTTTTATTTAGCTGCTATAGACATAAAGTTTTTATTATTAAGTTGGTTATGAAAAACATTAGTCTTTTAAATCTATGTTGAAATGACACTTATTTCTGCAGGTTTTTGCCAGCTAATTCTGTTTTTGTTGTTTGTAAAGCGCCCTTGGGTTTAGTGAAAGGTGCTATATTACATACATATATACAATACTATACTATATACAAAGTTATTATTATTATTATTACCTAAACTTAAGGACTAAATGTATTTCAAACAATCCTCATTATTGTTATCTTGGCATCAAATGGGCTTAAACAACCTGAAAATATCCAAATATCTAGATTTATATCTGTTTACTAAAACATTGTGTTTTCTCTTTAACAGGCTGAGCTCCATTGACACGAAGTACCACATCTGGAAAATGGGCGTGGTTCTGACTGACAATGTGAGTTAATTTACTTTGTGTGTGAAAAGCACTGTATACAAACTCTACTATGGGCCACATTAACTATGAAAATAGGAGTAAAATATGAAAGACAAATATGAATTAATGATATTGAAATGAATGGAAACCGCATATCGACTCATTTTAGCATTTTTTTTGCAGAAACATCTGTGTCCTAATAAAATGTCAAACTATAAAGTGAAATAAAATGTTATTAATGTGCGGCCTTGTTGTCTTCCAGTACTTCCTGTATCTGATCTGGTACACTGTCATGTCCGTGTTTGGACACTTCAACAACTTCTTCTTTGCCGCTCACTTGCTGGACATCGCCATGGGCTTCAAGACCCTTCGCACCATCCTGTCCTCTGTCACTCACAACGGCAAGCAGGCAAGTAGTTCCACCAGCAGAGGGAGCCAGAGCACAAAAAAAAAGAAATTCAACAACTATCACTCCACATGAAATGTTGTTTGTTGTCCATGAAAAGCTATTTCCTAATGAGTTTGTGGTTTCAAGTTTCGTAAAAAAAAGGGAGGGGAATTCTTTAGCTACTTTTATGAAAAAAAACTGTAATTCAACAGCTTCATTAATACGAATAATCTGCATCTACATCTGCTCTGAGAAGGATAAACAAGCTGAATCATGATTAATACTGAACACCATCATAATCAAATCAATTAAGTCACTTCTGGGAAAAATAGCCTTGAAATAGAAACAGTGGAAATTGACAAAGACTGACGGAGATATTCAGTAGTAAACAGTCAGGAGAAAACACTTAGTTGATTTAAAAACATCAAACATCAACAGTGTTCTGTCTTACTCTTGAGTGTTTTGAAACAGTTTATTGTGAGTAAATTATCTCATGTCAAAAAGAAAACCTGATTGGAAAAAATCAAGTTTAGATTTGCTTCTCGTGTTGAAATGTGGAGTTTTAAATGCATTAAATGCGGCAAAAAAAAAAGTAGTTTAAGTAGTTTAAACCAGTAACTTCCAACCAGGGAGAACAGCTCATTTGAAAAGATTGAAATGATCATTTGATTTAAAAACCTCCACGTGGGTCTCTGGCGTCGCATTAATCAATGTTTGATGAATAAACAGGTTTGAAAACTGTGATAAATATTTTAGTGTTAAAGGTTGAAATGAATTTGTTTTTAAATGATTAATTAACAGATAACTTTTGACATGGATGAGTCTGTGCTTCAGGAAAGCACAGACTACATGTTACCAACCCTGCGCTTCTTGTCCTAATTCCACACGGTCATCTCACTCCTCTGTGAGCCAAATATTGGCGCCTTAATGATTCATATCACCTATCCATGTGTGACTTTATTGAAAGTGTGAATGTTTTTCTAAAGCTCAGCACTTGAATGTTATATTTTTTCATCATTTTATAGGTTTAAATTTAGCTTTAGACATATTCTTTATTCTATTCTGTTTGCACAATAATGAGATGATACAGTTTCACTGTATTGTATAAATATCTAATAATAATGGTTATGGTTAACTAAAGGTAAACAGAAGATTAATGCTTTGAATAATCATGGACTTTTTTGGATAATCAACTGGACTTTATTGATGATCAGCTAAGAGAAACAAATTATCAACCGTCCTTTAATTAAAGTATCCGTTTCAACATACATTTCACTTGAACATTCTGACAAGCTTTTTTTTTTATAACCACTACCAATATGTGTTGTGTATTATTCCCGCTGCAGTTCACCAAGATTGCACCTTGGTAAATTGCTCTGAAGGTTGAATAGGTAACTATACGTCATGAATTTAGTAATTAAAAAGGTTGAAAGGTTGAAAGGTCATAGCACTGACTCTAAAAAACAGCCTTTAACACTATTGTAATAATATCCACGTTTGTACAACTAATGTGGAAAAAATTATTTCTTTCTTACTTGCTTGTGACAGTGAATGCAGTAAAATCTGTGTATATTTCTATATCTACATATATATGTGTATATATATATATATTGTAGAACTTTCTAGCAGGCAAAGCTATTTGTCTTTCATTCTATTTATCTGTTCATTGTTGTAACTGGTATCAAAGCACCGTTGCCTTTAAAGTGCCTTTAAGGTGCATCGTCAAAGCCATGTTTTGTTATATATTGCTTTCGTATGCGCCTTTGTAAATCCATCTATCATCAGAACCTGTACGACTTGTCGGTTTTATAACCTGACTGACTCTCTAACTGACTGAAGTAAGTGGATAACAAACTGTCTAACTGCTAACTGACGTCTGCTTAACCGTGTATGTGGAATAAACCTTCAGAAAGACAGTCGAGTTGTGCCCGCCGTACTTGTTCTGGTTACCCTTTCCAGAAGGGAGTATTGAGCTGGAAAGACCAACCAGCAGAAATCTGGACATATATATATATATGTGTGTTATAACTGTAAGATGATGAAGAATTAAACTGCAGAGCAAAGACGTTTCTCTAATGATGTGAATTTGATTTCCTCAAGGTCTCTGAAGTCAATGAATACTAATGAAAGCTGGCTGAAGAAATTGTCAGTTGAGCTCCAGAGGCCTTGATAATACTGCACGTAATAATATTCCTTTCACTCACTATGAAAAGACAGGAGAAGACGTACACTTTGACTGGTTCTGATGAAGAAAAACAAAGAAAATTATAATTATTATCTTGAAAATCTAAATTTTTTTACAAGACGAGGAAGAAAGATAATCGTGTTGTTGCTGGGCCGAAATAAAGGTCAAATATGATGTTTCACAGGACGATGGGGTGGAAGTAAAAAAAAGTAATGAAAAATGTAGGTGAAAAGAAAAGTTGAGCAGGAGAAATTGATGTAAAAATGACAAATAGAAGCAAATAATCAAGTAAGTTGATCAGTTTGCTACATATTTTATATTTTATCTTTCACTTTCAGTCACCATTTAATGAAATTATTTAAATCTACTATGAGGTAGCAGGAAAATCGTTGCTGATAAGTTGTTGATTTATTACATTATTTTCATAAATAATGTTGTTGTGTAGTCAAGTTTTCATCATTTATAAACATCATTCCTGATGTTTAAGCAGTGTTATTTCTGCTCAAAATGTTGACCAAAAAACTACAATACTTAGCTATTTTAATTTTTTTCAACATACGTTTAATCAGAAAAACAAATCACTCGTCAAATTTGTTTAGTGATGATTCATTTCATCAGTGTAGTGTTTGCAATTTCTGTCACACGTGGCCAAAATACTGATTCAAAAAAGCAAACAAATCGTCAGTTTATTGCTTTTTAATTGTTTTACTATTTAATCACTATTTGCTTCATCTTTGAGGACAAACACTGATGAGTGCTTTCCTGAATGTGTTTTCAACCTCTGAAAGAATTAGAACTTGAGTTCTCAACACATTTCTATTACATAGACAAAAAAGTGGTCCCATTTTTGTAAAAGTTCTCACTTTCATCATTGACTCTGTTCCACAAACGTGGGCCATTAGTAACAAAAAGCTACGTCACTGTGGGTTTTAAGCTTTTACTCTTGGTTTAAACGATTTGAAGACCAGAAGCAGAAGATCTGAAGGTTCTACAAGGTTCCCCAAGTTAAAATCAAGGAAATTAGATGAATGAGAAGTTCTTGTTCGTTTAATCACTTGTGTTTATTGTTTGCACTCCATGTTACTTTTGCCCAAGTCTCAACCCACATTTAACTCTTTCATCCATTCGTTACATTAGTCTTTTTCAACATTGTCTCTCTGTGGTCTTACAGCTTGTCTCTCTATGGTCTTACAGCTTTGTCCCTCTGTGGTCTTACAGCTTGTCTCTCTGTGGTCTTACAGCTTTGTCCCTCTGTGGTCTTACAGCTTGTCTCTCTATGGTCTTACAGCTTTGTCTCTCTGTGGTCTTACAGCTTGTCTCTCTATGGTCTTACAGCTTTGTCCCTCTGTGGTCTTACAGCTTGTCTCTCTGTGGTCTTACAGCTTGTCTGTCTGTCTCTCTGTGATCTTACAGCTTGTCTCTCTGTGCTCTTACAGCTTGTCCCTCTGTCTCCCTGTGATCTTACAGCTTGTCCCTCTGTCTCTCTGTGCTCTTACAGCTCGTGCTGACTGTGGGTCTTCTGGCCGTGGTCGTCTATCTCTACACCGTGGTGGCCTTCAACTTCTTCAGGAAGTTCTACAACAAGAGCGAGGACGAAGACGAGCCGGACATGAAGTGTGACGACATGATGACGGTACTCTTGACCACTTCTGTCTGTCAAAAAACTGGTTGCGAGTGTCAACAAGGACGAACGATTGGAGCTGAAAAAGATTCCTGAGGCTGAAGTTCTGAATGGTTGGCTTTTATCATTGTGTGGGCAGTGAGTGAATACTAGACTGAACAGAAAAGTATTTTTCCATTAGTGTCTCATTGTTGACTTTCTTTTCTTAGTTCGAAAATGACTTTATTATGTTCTCTAAAACTATTTATTGCCTCTTCGAGGACAACACTGATGAGTGCTTTCCTGAATGTGTTTTCGACCTTTGAAAGAATGTGAACTTGAATTCTTGACTCACAGTCATTTCTCTCCGCCGCACATTCTTTGCCTCTTGTATTGACAAATGACTCGATGAATGAATGAATTTTGTCTGAAACGCAGAATAAGATGCAGCTGCCCAGATTTGAAACCATAGAGAATGTGTGGAAAAATAGATGATAAGATAAGATAAATAATTAAATATTATTCTGAAGAGTTAGGAAGCTGGTAGGAAGCCGATGATTTTTATAGTTGCGACTTTCCAGCCTTTTAACGTCGCTTGAGAGGAGATAGGTCCTTGTTGTTTGTATGACGCGCTGCCGGTACAGAGGAGCACGCTGAGTCCGGGTAAGCAAGTTTCAGGATGTTTAATGAACGCAACAGCTACTACAGCGGCTATTTCGAAATAAACACGCAGGTGCACTGTTTGCATATGTGTATCATAACTGAACAAATTGTGGTCAACAAAAATTGCGGCTACCTGACTCTCCTCTCTCCTCCCAGTGCAGGTGATTCAGCCCCTAATTATAACCTGCTACGGTGCCCAAATAATCCCCCGCAAGCAATGTGTGGCTCCTACATTTATATACAGTCAATGTGGATTTAAATTGTGTGTTAAATCTTAGTCTTTTGGCTGTACAAAAACACAAAGGACAACAACACTTTGGCTTTGTGGGATTTTCATTAAATCTTAATGAAAATCTTTTTCATAAGATTTAAGTGACTATCTGTAAAGAAACACAAAATATTGTAAATGTCTAACTAACCTTTGTTTTTAACTTTGTGCTCTACTGAGTAGAAGCAGACCCTTAAAAGGTCTTAAATACGATCACCCAAAATCAAGGCCTTCATTTTTCCCTTAGGGATGACTATCGCTGAATTGTACATTCAAAGGTCTTAAAAGAAAAGAAAATGCCACAAACACAATAAACTAGATTTTCTTTGGAAAGCAACTGAGATTTTGGCAAATTTGTAATAATTGTTTTGCATTTTCCCTTAACAGAGATGTGAATAAGTGCAACTATGGTGTCATTTAGCTGTTTTTCTGTTCTTATGAGAGTGCACAGAATATAAACAAGCACGGGGACAGGAAACAGCTTTGTGTAAAAACAAAGCTGTTGTTATGAACGTAGAAGATGTGATTGTCTTTGTAAATCATCTTTTCTCTCAATGTACGGTGTATTTCTTAACTTAGACATGTCAAAGATTAAGAACCACTAAGAATATTTAACTGGACATGTGTTGTGAATTTAAGGCCTTTAAATAGTCCTTGGAAAAAGGTGCAGATTCCCTGCTCTATGACTGTTCCACGTTGACAGCTACAGTATAAGAATGTAAGGCCTTTAAATAGTCCTTGGGAAAAGGTCTTAAATTAGCTTTGCAGATTCCCTGCTCTATGACTGTTCCACGTTGACATAAGTAGCTACAGTATAAGATTCTCTGCTGATGATTTCATATTTGACTCCCCCCCCCCTCTCCCGTCAGTGCTACTTGTTCCACATGTACGTCGGCGTGAGAGCCGGAGGAGGAATCGGAGACGAGCTGGAGGATCCAGCCGGAGATCCCTACGAGCTTTACCGCATCCTGTTTGATATCACCTTCTTCTTTTTCGTCATTGTCATCCTCCTGGCCATCATTCAGGGTAACTTCACGTTTTCACAGCTCTGTCATTTAATCTTAAAATGTATTTTTTAGCTGTAAGGTATTTATTCATTTTATACCATTTATTTTTTAATGGCTAGGTCATCTACCCAAATTCATTGTACCTGTACTATCATAATTAAAGTCTATGTCTTCAGTGCACAGTAAAACATAAGCATGGCAGGTGGTGCGATGAAGTACAGAATAAGATGTAAATGACACATTGAACAAACAGGAACATAAAATCTTACAAATATATTACAATCATTCAAAAATGTGTGCCAGTTGCAGTAATGGAAGTATTGAAGTGGAGTTATTGCTACTTCAAAACCAGATGTGAACTCACCTAAATGGATCCTGAATTCATCTTCACATCTGATCACTCATATTTACAAATAGACATCTTTACAAGATTTGATTAAAAAAAGAAGGTAAAGTTAGACTGAATAATTGATTTTTACAATAATTAAAAAATGTCTGCATTGAGCAATTATTCTTAATTAATTAATCATATATATTTATGCAAGTTTACACATTTTTAATGTCAGAAATTCAAAACGCTGTCATTAAGGATTTTGTTCTTAAATCTGAATGGGGCATAAAGTATTGTTTTCTTTTTGATTTCCTGTATTTAATATTTAAAATCACGTTATTTTATTTGAAATAACATCAGTGCAGATTGTAGAGACAGTGTTTACTAGGTGAAACATGGCCAAAAAAATGTAAGTTTTGCATACAGCACAGGGGAACTGATTGTCTTTGACCCCACATGAACCCTGATGTAATGATGACGTTTAATGCTTAATGGATAATGGAGGTCATGAGATTTTGACAGCGTCAGTTTAAAGGTTCGGGGGGGAGGGGGGGTCTTAGAGGTTTTGGGGAACCTCTGGTGGTAAACGACATCCATCACTGACAGAACAGAAGCAACGTGACAGGGAAATAATTCTCCAGTCGCACACATTGAGTTTATCAGTTTAATCAAAGGGAGTTTAAAAAATTCTCGTCTTCTTCCTCCTTCAGGTTTGATCATCGATGCCTTTGGTGAGCTGAGAGACCAGCAGGAGCAGGTGAAGGAGGACATGGAGGTAAGACATTGTCTCTTCCCCTTATATATTATATATTAAAGGTCTATTGCAGTCGTCAGCAACTGCCGGTCTGTGGACCAAAACTGGCACGCCAGCATTAACATCCAGTCCAAAAGGTGAATTCAAAAAAACATATTTTTCTTTGTTTCTCTTCACAAAAATGACAAATTCATGCAGAATTCAGAGCCTTTATTTTGAAAATTCTTTATTTAAAACAAAATATATCTTAAATTAGCCATTTTTGTACAATATTGGATAGGTTAGATAAGCCAGATTCAACTGCTTTATTTACTGTCTGACTGCTGGTCTAATGTGTAAGAATTAGTGACATCTAATGGTGAAACTGTGTATTGCAACACATAGAGGGCTCTTCTGCTGAATTCTCCCTCTTGAAGGAAACTACGGTGGCCTGTGAAAACCAGGAAAGGACGTTGTTTCTTCTCCGATTGCGTCATAGCCTTTGCCTACAGTACAGCGCAAAGTCTTATTTTTAAGAGAACAATTATTCTCAATATGTTGATTGTTTTCATGATTAATCGATAAGACATTTGGTCCAAAAAGGTGCCCTAAAATGTTGGTCAGATTCCCCCAAACCTGGAAATGATGATGTTCTCAAATGTCTTGTTTTGTCCACTTTGTTCAATTATTAGTTTGTTATACGGAGCTATGAAACCATACAATATTCACATTAAAGAAGCTGGAAAAATCTTGAAAAAATGTGTTTTAATCGGAAAAAACACAAACCGATTAGTAATAGATTATTTCTACCATTAAAACCTCCTAAATGTTGCACACTGAAGTGTTAGAAAACAGTTAAAACTGTGTGGTAGATTTACCTGGTTAATCTGGATTAGTGTGAAAACTAATGCAAACCTAACAACTGCTCTTGAGCTGAGAAAAAAAGAAAAGGATGTTGGTTCAATTCCAGTCAGACTCTGGTGAAGTTAGAACATGAATCAACACAACTTAATCCACCTGAGGAAGCAAAAAAGTAAGTTCTAGTTTTTATGTGACTTGAAAAAAAAAACCCTCTGTGGAGTTATAGTCTCAGAGTCCCCTCAAACTGAGACTGTGATGTTGAGATCAGGACTCTGTGGGAGTCGAACCATCTGCTGCTGCAGGACGAAGACTGAAGACAAGTCTTTAAGGCTCTGGCTGTGTCTTTGTGTTTGTTGACGTGCTGTAAAATACATTTGGTTTGTACCAAACTCAGTTGGGGGACAGGGACACAACACGCCAGATATAACCATGTTCAGAATGATAGTTAACTCTATAAATGAATAAAAGTTAAAGGTCCGGTGTGTAAAATACACTAAATAAAATATATAACTAAACAATGGTTGGAAGCAACAACCAAAATACAGCAGTTTTAAATGTAAACCTCTACTCTTTCTACTTCATCTGCACCTCTTAGTCTTCCCCTTTTTTTATCCCTCTTCTTCTACTACTGCTTGTCCTCCCTCTTCCTCCTGTTGTTTTGTCCTTCTCCACCTCTTTCTACTACTTGTGCACCTCTTTGTCTTCTGTTCCTCAATCCCCTTATTTTTCTCCTTCTCATCCCTCCTCCTGCTGTTTTGTCTTCCTTCTTCTGCACCTCTTCCGTCTCTGTTTCTCCTTCTACACCTCCTCAATCCTCTTATTTTTCCTTCTTCTTCCTGCTTTCAGACCAAATGCTTCATCTGTGGCATCGGCAATGACTATTTTGATAGGACTCCTCATGGGTTTGAAACCCACACCTTACAAGAGCACAACCTCGCCAACTACCTGTGAGTTCATTCAGCTGACTCCACCAGTGTCACATGTTCTTGACTACACAGTGTTTTGTTTTTTCAACAACACTTGTCTTCCTCTCTCCCTCTCTCCCACACACACACACACAGGTTCTTCCTCATGTACCTGATTAACAAGGACGAGACTGAGCACACGGGTCAGGTACGTTTGAGCCTCACGCACGTTAAGTAACATTTTCAACCCACTGGATGTGTTGCATAAGTGCAGGAAGAAGCAGTGTGTGGGTTCACTTTAGTAGAAGTCAGACATCTGAGATATAAGTTTTTTGTTTATTTTATTTCTTCTTGTTCTTATGTCACAAATGCAGCTGAAGGAACAATTGGTTTCTTAACTTTAAGCTTAAAAAAGGATGAATTACCTTAGAGTTTAATTGTGTTTTAAGTCTTAAGCCATGTTTTCTTTAGTGTCTATCATGTGTTTAAAACAATTTAAAACACATTTAATTGTAATAATGTAGAACTGAAGTTGGACTAATTATAAAAACTTGAAGTTATTAAATTATGAATTAAAAAAAAAATAAGAGTAGATTTTTTTTGGCATGTAGTGTCTCGTGGTGAATGATATTTACATTTACATTCAAGCATTGAGGAGACATTTTTATCCAAAGTGACTTACAAGAGAGGAATTAGCTACATAGAAGAAGTCTTGGAAAGAACTCCACTCAATGAGCAGTGGACTGTTGGAGGGTGAGAGTGCGAAGGTAGATGCAAGTGCAGAATGAGAGGGTAGGGGTAGGACAGAAGATGTTCTTGGAAGAGCTTTTTGAAAATAGACAGGGACGCCCCCTGTTTTGGTAGCCCTTGACATGTGCCCTTATAGGCTGATTGAAGACCATGATGGACGACATACTAAAGCATGACTTTTTAGTCAAAATGTGGACGACATGCTACAGTATGGCATTTTGGACGATATACTAACCTATGACATTTTTGTCAAGACTTGGACGACATACTTATGTATGACTTTTTTGTCAAAATGTGGGCGACAATAGTCAACCTATGACTTTTTTGTCAAAATTCGGACGACATACTTAAGTATGACTTTTTTGTCAAGACATTACATTACATGTCATTTAGCAGACGCTTTTATCCAAAGCGACTTACAAAAGTGCATTTAAACATTTGGGTACAAATAAGAGCTAGAAGTAAGTAAGAGCTTCAAGTAGAACAAACTATGAAGTGCTAGTCATAAGTGCAATACAATTTTTTATTTTTTTTTTTTGTCGTCTTAGTCGAGGTAGAGTCGGAAGAAATGTGTTTTTAGTCGGCGTCGGAAGATGTGGAGGCTTTCAGCTGTCCGGATGTCGATGGGGAGATCGTGCCACCATTTGGGAGCGAGGACAGTGAACAGTCTCGAGTTCTGCGAGTGCCTCTGCGATCCTCTCAGTGAGGGGGCAGCAAGCCGGTTTGTCGATGCAGAGCGGAGTGGGCGGGCTGGGGTGTAGGTTTTGATCATGTCCTGGATGTAGGCTGGACCGGATCCGTTTGTAGCATGGAACGCAAGCACTAGAGTCTTGAAGCGGATGCGAGCAGCTACAGGAAGCCAGTGAAGGGAGCGGAGGAGCGGTGTAGTGTGGGAGAATTTTGGTAAATTGAAGACCAGTCGAGCTGCCGCATTCTGGATGAGTTGCAGAGGTCGTATGGCGCATGCAGGAAGACCAGCCAGGAGGGAGTTGCAGTAATCCAAGCGTGAGATGACAAGAGCCTGGACCAGAACCTGTGCCGCCTTCTGGGTTAGGAGAGGCCGAATCCTTCGGATGTTGTGCAACATGTATCTGCAAGATCTAGCTGTTGCAGCAATGTTGGCAGCGAGGGAGAGATGGTCGTCAAGTGTCACACCCAGGTTCCTTGCGGTGTGAGAAGGAGTTACCACAGAGTTGTCGAGGGTGATGGTTAGATCTGTGTGTGGTTGGTAGAGTGGTGAGAACAGGAGGTGGGGTTGAGAAAGAAGAGCGAATGTCATGTACCTTTTTTGTGAAGTAGTTGACAAAGTGAATTGGTAGAAGGGAGGAAGGAGGAGGGGGGGTGGGGGGATCAAGGAGGTTAGAGAAGATAGAGAAAAGTTTTTTGGGGTTAGAGAAAGAGGATTGAATTTTAGTCTGATAGAAAGATCGTTTGGCTGCAGAGATAGAGGCAGTGAAGGTGGAGAGAAGAGAGTGATAGGAAAGCAGGTCGTCCTCCATTTCCTTTCTGCTGCCCGTATCGTGGCTCTCTCAGCACGCACTGAGTCCGACAACCACGGGGCTGGGGAGGACTTACGAACCCGCCGGGAAGTAAGAGGACAGAGTAGAGAGGAAGGTGTCTGTGGCAGAGTTGGGATGCATGAGGGAGAAGGAGTCAGCTGAAGGAAGTGCTGATAGAACAGTTGAGGAGAGAGAGAGAGCGAATGTTGCGACGGACAAGTGCAATATCCGATGAGAGTAGGTAACAGTTGTAGGTACAGGTACTTAGCCTCATTAGCCCCCGTTAGACTCCTGTTTAGACTCCTTTGTCTTTGTCTTCCGGAGTCTTCGTCTGAGGAGGCTGCCGCTGAAGCTGCCGCTTCAGAGTGAGTGCTGCTTTTTCAAAGACACCTGATTAGGTGAAGATTAATTGCAGCTGAGTGGCCACTCCCTCTAGCCAATGACACTTCAGTGAAGCTGATTAGAGGCTGATTGGTTACAGCTGTGTTGGCCACTCCCCTGTAGCCAGTGAAACTCCTCACCTGGTGATGGCTCAATAGAAACTAGGTCAAAACAGCTACAATAACAACTTTGTCTTTGACCTAGCACACAAAATATCTTAAACAACTTTCACCTTAACTACACAGACAAGTCAAAAGTCACTAAAGTCAAGCAACACAATTACATATACTAGCAAATAATGAAATAGCAACCAAATAACAAAGACCTACAGAAGTGATACTTTGCTTAATTCCAGTAGTCCCATGAGATACCCAGATAGTCCAAATGCACACTGACTTGGGCAACATACCTAAGTATAACTTTTTGTAACAATTTGGACGAAATACGAAAGTATGACGTTTTGAATGTAAACAAACAAAATGGTGGTGTGAAAGAGAGATGACATTATCTTACATTCTCTTTTGCCGCTTTTCCACTACATGGTCCTGGCACAACTTGGCACATTTAAATGTTTTGCCTTTCCATTAACAATAGTCCTGCACCGGCCAAGTTGCAAGTGAGTTGAGACAATACATCGACAGAATGCCGGCCACCGATTGGTCAGAGAGTGTCGTCACTTGATGATTCGTAAGTGGGATGCCGACACAAGAATCAAACGGAACAGTTAAAAAGTCTGTTATTCAGTTTACAGCGCTGTCGCTAAATACACCAATCCGTTCAGTTACTGTGTCAGACGGAGTCTGCACTCCGGTCATCCAGGAAGTACTGAACAAATCTTTTTCATGAACTGATTCTAATAATTCAGTTACAGTGACAACTGTTTTACAAGTCACGGCAGGTTCATGCAACCGGACCACATAGTGGAAAAGCGGCATTTGAAGGTCAAACCCAACACAGTGACTTGTGCCACTGTTTGTTATTCACTTTTTTTTAGGGTGTTGACTGGTCCCACCACCCTAATCTGTCATGGCATGAGCATACTCACATTTGTTACGCTACATTCTGTCGATTTTTTTGCCCCGTCTTTCCAGGAGTCGTACGTGTGGAAGATGTACCAGGAGCGGTGCTGGGACTTCTTCCCCACCGGCGACTGCTTCCGTAAACAATACGAGGACCAGCTGGGTTAGAGAGGAGGGGGAGGGGGGCACGTCACGCACCCGCCTCCACTTTTCCTTCTCTCTCTAAGAGACAATGACATGGACTTCACTCTGTTACCAGAACCTGGACTCTCACTGGACTTTATCTGCTGCCATGTTGTTGGAAAAGAAAAAAAAATAATCTCATGAATAACGTCAAAGTCCAAACAGCTACTGTTTTATTTTTTTTGTCCAACGACACCGAGGCTTTTATGCAATTTCTTTTTGATTCTGATAACACATTGCCTTCTCACGTGCTTTGACCCCAACCTACTGATGCACAATGTGACATTTGATACGCGCAGAGGGTTTACAGCATGACGACTGAATGTGTGAGTATGCAGATTTTTCTAGACTAACGCCAGGATGTTAGCGTCACTTAAATTCTACTGAATGGACGTGTTTTTTTTGCTGCTAGTTGACATCGGAAGAAACGAGCGAGAGACGGAAAATGGTTCCCACAGGACCCGAGAAAACTCACGCGCTTATGAAGAGCCAACGTGCCTTAAGAAAAACTATGCACAACAACTTAAAAAAAAAAATCAAAATCATTTTTGTCCCTCCTGACACAAGCAGTGTTCTAGTTACGGATTAGTTACAACCAGATTTAGCTCGAGCTAGTTTTGTGGCATTTAAATCTAGAGAAACATTTGTTGTACAAAATCTAGATTACACTTAAATGTAAATGTTGCTTAGTTTGGTTTTGTTTCCTAAGCTGTGGTGTCCTGCCCGCCTGCACTTCTTTCCACAGTAGAAGAAGAAGAAGAAGGCCACACACACACACGGAAAAAAAAAAGGAAAACGAGAGTAAACAAAACCTTGTTCAGGGATTTATTGACGACAAGATGGTTTCACTGCTCCTGTTCGGCCATTTGTATGTATGTAGACGCTTTGGTAAACCTGCATTTCTTTAAACGTGGGGGAGGAAATGAATAAAGTAACTGACGCAATAAACCAAAAGTGTCTGTGCTCCTTGCAGCAGCAGCAGCAGGGATGTCCGTCTGATGGCGTCTCTCCTGCGGCGTGTTACTTTCACAACAATCTCACGCGGGAACAGAAAATGATTTTCTGTGAAAGCGTTCAAGTGCTGCGGGGAACATTGTGCCACGTCCTCAGCAGCGCTCGAGACGCTCCGTTCCGTCACCTAACGTCCAAACGGACTGTGTCGCATTCATTCAGCTCCAAAGGCAGGTTGGACGCTGATGGACGTCCTTTGAAAAAAGAAACAGACGTGTCTTTCACTCTTCGAGTCATTTCCTGGACGCGTGGAGATCAGGAGATCATGCTGTCGAGCCAGTCCTCCAGATCCTCCTCGGTCATGTCTTTCTTTCCTTCTACAGACTTTGGAGGTGTGACGTCTTTCTCCTTCACCTCCATCTTCTCTTCCGTTGTCACCTCCTTCACGTTTTCACATGCTGCAGGTGAAAAGGGACACAGGGAGAAAAGAGTTTGACTTTCATGGTCATAATTCCTGAAATACTTTAGTAATACTGGCTTTTAATGTTTCTACATATAAATGTAAACTACCCTCAACGAATATTAACGTTATATCATTTCTTTAAAGATATTTCCAGCACATTTGTTGCTTCCTTCTCCATGTGCAGTGAAGAACACGAAATACTAACACACGGTGATTTTCCACACAGGACGGCCGTTTAATTTCACTTGTGTCCTCAATTTTCTAATTAAAACTTTAGATTAAGAAGTTAATCCCAGTTTCGAGAACATTGTTGCTACTTGATCCAGACTACAAACTTGATTTGTTGTGCAAAGTGTGTGTCAAAACTATTTATAGCACTTTAAGGGTTAAGTTATATTTAGTTTTCGTAAATATTCTTATTACTCTAGTATTTCTTTCATATATGGTGAAAGAAAATAACTGCACTACAGCAAGTGTACGACAAATTGATTTATTTAGCTTATGGTAAAAATCAGGTAGTGAGCTGCTCACTGCGCCCTCTGCTGGATCATGTAGTAATTACTTCTAGGCTGTACATTTTGAACTTTCACCCCCACCGTCAAACAGATATCTAAACTTATACATAAAAAGTGAAAACAGGAATATTTATGACACTCACCGTCTCCCGTGTCCTCGTGTGTGACACTGACAGGTGGTTTGTCTAAACTGAGCAGCAGGTCCAGCTCTTCATCTCCATCGTCCGCTGGCAGCTCGGCAACTTTTGAGGAAACCTGTGAGTTTGAGTTGAGCGTTTTGTTTGTAGACACTTCAGTCACACGGCTGGAGATGCCGAGGCCTTTTATCGGCGTGGACGCGGGCGGGACGGAGGGCGCTTTGGACGTGTCGTGTTTAGGCGCAGGGATCACTGTGGGCAAATCTACTGGAGTCAGAACCTGGAAGGAAGACGGTAAGAACTGAGTCATCTGCGAAAAGGTTTCAAATCAAATCTGCTTTGGCAGAGTGTGGAGGTCGTACCTGGAGCAGCTCGGCCTCCAGGTTGAGTCTCTGATGAAGAGGAACCTGCTGCAGAGTCTGAGCCAGAGCTGGGAGATCCACAACCACTGTGGACATCTACAGAGACAACCACAGAGTGTGAGGACGGGTGTGGACGCCACAGATTTAACATGCACAGGTGTTGTGTAACAGTTGACAGGATCCTTTATGTAATCTGCTGCGCTGCTTTATATTTACAGACCAATTCACCTTCACACCATCTTTTTCTGTTGTTCTTAAAACAATGCGGAGGCGGAGTCATGCTTCTTAAAGCTGGGGTACAGAAAAGGGCTGAACAACTAATCACAATTTGAATCAAAATGTGTGAAAATATCATTTGAGGTGAATTATTGTCCTGACTTATACACGTCTTATTCTTATAGCTTTGTTCCATCCAACTAGATATTCATTGAAAATCATTCAGCCCTAAAAGAGAAGATTTTTTTGCTGTTATTGATCAATGATTCCATGATCATCTTTTTTGCAGCCTTGTATGTGCTGTTATTTTCTGACTTAAACTCACTTTCTAATGTTTGCCTGAAGAATCCATGTCTAACAAAGACACACACACACACACAGAGAGATCGGCAGATTGACCTGAGCGGCTGTAAATGAGTCCATCTCCCAGTCTTTTTCTTCCACAAAGCGGAATTGAGTGAAGGAATCTCCTGAGAAAAGAGAACAGAGAGAGACCATGTTTTAGATGTGGCCAGAAAATTAGGCACGACTGACCACACAACACCATCTCCTTTCCGATACGTTGAGCAGTTACTGATAATATCAGTCCAATTGTTTTTATCCTTTATATGACAAAGACTTATGACTTCACGTCTGTGCTGAAGGTTAGGCTGAAACAATAACTCGATCAGTCTGTTTAAGTGATGTTTTCTGATGTTTCTGCTTTCCTTTGCTGCATGTAACAGAGAAATCATTCACACTGAGCCATTGTGGTTTGTGGACAAAACAAGACATTTGAGAATCATCATCTTCAGGTTTGACAAACACTGATCAACATTTTCTGACATCTTTTGGACCAAATAAGTACTCGATTAACCGAGGAAATAATCGACAGATTCATTGATGAGCAGCAGCCTCCTCCTCCTGTCACACAGGACACTCCACACCATCTGCACTTGTCCTCGATTGTTTTGGCGGTACGGGAAGTGAAGGGGGTCAAAAGGGAAGACGCTCCGGGTGGGGGGGGGGGAGGAGAAGGGAGGGCAGGGAGGCAGCGTTTGTCTGCAGGCCGAGTCCCCGCTGTCACGCAGGCAGGACAAAATATGATTTATGAATAGGGGCATTATGGAGGTTACAATGACTGTGAGGCACACGGAGCGGGAATGTCAGCTTTATGTGACGCTGAGTGACTGCACGTGTGTGTGTCTTACGTAAGCCGTGTGGACCAAGTGTCTTTGTGAGGACATTTTGGCTGCTCCACACAACTTTAACAGGCTTTTTAAAAATGGGTTAAGACCTGGTTTTAGGGTTAGAATTAGAATTAGGTTAAGGACAGTGTTATGTGTGTGTGTACATGTCTTT
This sequence comes from Solea senegalensis, assembly GCF_019176455.1. Taxonomy (NCBI): domain Eukaryota; kingdom Metazoa; phylum Chordata; class Actinopteri; order Pleuronectiformes; family Soleidae; genus Solea; species Solea senegalensis. The sequence goes on along the minus strand of NC_058037.1, from coordinate 15,446,508 downwards.
GTGAGGGTTAAAGGGCAGCTTCACCCACTTTTTTACACTCGGTCAAATGAAGAATAAACTTCAAAACATTACCATGCTGCTGTGTTTGTTTAGTTTGACCAAATTTGGCCAATTTTCTTTAATGCATTAAATTTTAACTCTTGAAAACTTAACAGAAATGCAGTAAAGAGCAATGCAGGGCCTTTATTTTCTTTGAAGAAGTGACTTTCACGTCAATTTTATTTAATTTTTTTCAATCTCAACTTCCTCCTGTTATTGTGGGAATGATACTTTGACACTGTCTGATTCTGAAATAACACATTTATCTTTGGAAATTAGTAAAAAAAGACAAAAAAACAGAATTATTTTGGGTAAAGTGGCCCTTTAAGACCTGGTTTTAAGGTGTGATGGTTAAGTTTATGATGGGTCCACACAAAGAATGCAAGACCAGGGAGTGTGTGTGTGGTCACATGACGGACTCATATCAGTGACATCGACAGCTTCTCCACCTCACAGGAAACGATCGGAGGGATTTGGTGGACACAGGAAAAAAAAACTAATCTCACACTTAATTCCCTGCAGCTACTTTTTTTTTTTATCTTAAGCAGATCTTACATTAACTTTGGTTTAAGAAGCAACAACAGACTGATCTGATTAGATAAAACTGATCCTCTGACAAAAGCTTTTCAACGCCCGACGCCTGCTGGACTCGGAAAACCTTAAACCAGCTGCATCACACCTTTCCATTTTCATTTGGGAAAAATCATTCGACATTTTCCGGACCAAACAATGAGTCGATGAACCAAGAAAATAATCAATAGCCGACGCCCTGATTATCAGATATCAGGGTTAGAATAACTCCACCCACTTCTTCCTGGACTCTCAACAGAAATTAAAACCATGTTTCTCATTTAGTCCCTAATTTGTGAATCCTGATGAAGAGCAGGAAAACCTATTAACACTGAAGTGGACACGAACACAAGTGAACGACATGATAATACAGAAGAGCTCAGGATTCAGCGCGAGTGCTGAGCTTCATTCTTCTCACTGTGGTGTTGTTGTTGTTGTTGTTGTTGACGCTAAAAGTGAATGACTATTAAAGGATAAATGAGAAATCTGCACTGAGGTGAAAATGACTCGTCCAAAGAGGCTACAACAGCGAAACACTCCGACTCTCATTTCCACTGTTTCCTGCTCCTCTGTTTAATATCTCCTCTCCATCCTCCTCCTCCTCCTCCTCCTCCGTCTCCTTCATTCAGTCTCTCACACACACACACTCTCACACGCAGGGAACTGCTGACACGTGTGATCCGCCTCGCTCCTGAACCTGGATGTAGATCAGGTGGTGTCAACCTGATCTACATCCATGGACAAATACCAGCCCAGGTAGTTTCACAGGCGCTGACACAACCATGGCAACGGCTGCCAGCGAGCAGGAGAGAAACGTGTGTGTGTGTGTGGAGGCTCCACAGGACAGAGAGGAGACAGAGGAGGACAATGTGTGAGAGACGGAGAAGACGGAGGAGAATGAGAGAAGAGAACGAAAGGAGACTCTTTGTTCCTGCTCGTCCAAACACACGTGAGACTTAAATCCTCTTCTCGAGGCCGTTTCATCTGAATTCACTGAGCTGCTCGTAGAAAGAAAGCTATGATCAGAGTTTTTATTATATAACATGTAGGGCTGTATTGATTTATTATTCAGGTTTTTCTGGTTTTTCAGCTCCTTAAATGTGAATATTTTCTGATTTCTTTCTCAATTCATTGAGAAAATAACCACCAATTTCATTGATCACGAAGATAATAGTTGGTTGCAGCTCTAGCTACAACAATGAATCAATTATTGATCAACTACGACATTCATTTCCAACTATTCTGTGATTGCTTTCTTCTTCTCTCACGTTGATGAACACTCAGAGCTGCTTTTACACCTCAGTCTTCACCCATTCACGCTCACACGTTCATACAGCAGCAGCAGCACATTTTCTATCACACATCTGTCAGACTCATTCACAGGCTGCACGCACAGCCGTCAGGAGCCACGTGGGGGCTTAGTCAGCCCCGGAATCAAACCCACAACCTTCTAACAAAGGATCTTCATGGTCAATATTATACAACTGGAGCTGCAAGGTCAGATTGAGAAAGACAACTCTCTCCACCACTGAGCCACCATCGCCCCCAAAACGTGAATACTTACTACTCTAAACTCTAGACCATGAGAGCTAGTGACGGTAAATGAGCAGCCAACAAGATGCATTCAAGACAACTCGTAAATGTCATCACTTCTGTAAACGCACAGGAAGTCCACTAAATAAATTCTCACTGCTGCTGCCACCTTCTGGCAATAGATGCAAATAGAATATAAAGTTTGAATAAGATTTGCTTTTATAAATGCAATCAGTGACAAACCATGTGTTTAGTATCTGTTTAATATCACTATTATAGACTTTTTAACCCTTAGTGATGGAAAGAAACAGTCTAAATTCTCTGTGTTCTATGTTGAAACGTATATACAGAGGCTATATGAAATGCGTCAAAGTTCGTTTGGATGTTTTATGAATAAAAGGAAAAGAAAAACAGTCTACTTTGTGAGTTTTGCACAATTATCGCTTCAAACTAAATCATGTTAGAAGTGATCGGACTTCCTTGGTAGGAGGAAATGCTGCTGCACTGCTCTTTGATTATAACACGACGACAGTGAAGCTGCGGCTGATTTAACATCAGTTTACAGCTGAAAGGAAAAGTGTGTCGGTAAAAGAAGTTATTCCACAGTGAATAAACAGTGCATCACTCATGCTCTGTGTGTGTGTGTGTGTGTGTGTTGTAACCCAGCACTCGAGTCATTCATTAACAAAAACACACTTTAGTTCTGTTATCTACGGCGGCACTCGTCTTTTATTCCTGGGATGAGTTGTTGTACGCACTCTCTCTCTCTCTCTGTTCCGCTCTGGTCTTTTCCTGCTCCTCTGTTTCTCACCTCGCTGCTCTTCATCTCTCACTCTCCTCCTCCTCCTCCTCCTCTTCTTCTTCTTCCTGTCCTGTGAGACTGTGCGAGTGCTGGCAGTGAGTCAGCGTGAAGATGAGACTCACAGCGTCTGTGACGCCTCGCACTGAGCAGAGGGAAGTGGAACTGTCCAAACCTCTTACTGAGGGAAACAGGAACTGTCTGTTTTCTCATTTTAATTATGAATTGATTCAATTTTTTAAAAGAATTTAAAAAAGGGGCTGCAATTGTCTGCGACAGTTTCATGCATCGTTTGCTGTACATAGCTCAGTCTGGCTTTAATTTAATTTCTATTTGTTTGTTTCTTTTTAAACATTTTATCCTGTTAAAAAAAAAAAATCATATTATTTGATGATTTTATGATTTTTTTCCCCTTCTTATTCTGCCTTGTCCCAAAAACCTTAGCAATAGATATATTCTTAGGGGTTTAGGGATTATTAGAATTTAAAATGATGTTTTGTCAAAGTGTTTCCATGGCTGCTTTGTTTTTGTTTTAGTTTTTAATTGATCTATTCTTGCGTCTTCTTGTGTTTTTATGTCAAGCCTTTGTTACATTTTACATCTGAGTATGGAGTGAGTGATTGATTGATTGATTGATTGCTTCTATGAGTCAACTGATCAATTAAAGAAGGAATATAAATGTATAAAGTTGGCTGGTTCGTGGACAATAAACATTAAAATAATGATTTGAATTAGTAAAATGATTTACAATTTTAAGGGACAATTTAAATTAAATATAATTAAGTTGTTTTTTTTAATATATATATATATATAAATATATATACACACACACACACATATACCAGAAAAATTTAATATGCTGAATATTTCAATTTATGTAAAACATAAACATAAATTACTAAATAAATCACTATTAATCTTGAAAAAGTCTCTAATTTTCTTGGGCCAAGGTCGAACCAGCATCCGAATTGGTGACTATCTTGCTGTGAGGCAACAATGTTAGTCCCAGTACCACCTGTGTGTGACCCTAAAGAAAACTTATTGTTCAGTGTGTTACAAAAAAAATTGGAAGGAGGTTATATCATTGTTTCACTAAAAAAATACAATTGGCACTTGTATGAGTCACATATAAAAAAATCCTATGAACTTCCTGTGTTGTGTGTCCGTGTGTGTGCGTGTGTGTGCATGCGCGTGTGTCCGTGTGTGTGTCCGTGTAGAACTCTCATCTACTGGTCCAGAGCACGTCACTGTTATCTGGTTTTCGGCGTGAAGACAGAGTCCCACTACTGACGGGGACACACGTTCAGTCCACACAGCTCACCGTGTCTCACACTCCACACGCCGACGCTGAGGACTTCACCTCCTTCATGCTTCACACTCGGAGCAGAGGAGTCTGGCTGAGCAGAGCCACGAGGGAGACATGTGAGGAGGAGCAGAGACGCTGCCCAGTCTCCACCGACACCTGCAGTGAAATGTTGATGTTTGACGTGACTGGAAGATGAACACACACATTCCCCCTCTACCTTCTTCCTCCTCCATTTGCTGGTGGAGTGATGGCGAGCGTCCGGTGAATGATGACTTCTCTTTTAAAGCGGCTGTCGTGGCCTCACAGCGCACGGACGAGCGCTGGAGAGTTTTACCGTCATGAGAAAAGCCACCTAACAAGTGTTTGGTGGCTTCATCTGTGGCAACGGGAGGGAACATGGAAGAAAGGGCAAAAAAGAGGGAAAAGCCGTTCTGGTTGTGAGACGTGCGGCGCCTCCAGCAGCCACGCACTCCCTGTCACGCCTTTTTAGCCAAACCAATTAGCCTAATACGACACAGCACTGAAACCCACAACGTGTCGATAAATCACTGTCTGTGCTAATTGCAATTAAAATCCAGAGCAAACCAGGCGAGACAGCAGAGAGCGCTGAAGCTGTTTGCACTTAACTTTGAAACGGTGATTACGTGCAACTGTGTTTGTGTCAAAGTCGTATCTGCAGCGTTACAAAGCACAGGGGGCCTCAACCTCCTCCTCATCACCATCCTCCTCCTCTTCATCCTCACATGAGTTTTCCTGGTTTGGAGGCAAGAGGCTGAAGTGATCTCACACTTTCTAGCTTTTCAGTCATATTAAAACACTCAGAGTCCACCTGTGCTCGACTTTTCCTGATGCAACACAATCAGTGGCATTAATTATAGTTGTGTTACTTACATAAAAAACAATGTCACACTTAAAATCACAAAAGTGGCCGAGTCTGGATTTGCACTTTCATTTTTCAAGTTCAAAGTGAAGCACAAAGAAATTGGGGTGGGGTTAAGGTTAAGGGTTAGGTATTCGCTGGTTATGGTTAAGTAGTGTATTTGTGCAGGGAGGTGGGTGATTGTATAGCCATGTAATATTTCTTCAATACAAATTGTACTTGGATATAAGTGGATTTCATTTTTTGGTTAAACTGATTTTTATTTTGTTTTATTCCCAGAATTTATGGGAATTAACTGAATTTTTTTTGATAGTTTAAAGAAAGTCACATACGTGCAAGCAAAATGCATGTAGAACTTTATCAACGCTTAATTTGTTAATTGAACATCAAAAATTGAATGAATGCCGAGTGAAATTTTCGGTACAGCAATAGCTCTGCAGTGAGTCGTGTGCTGTGTGACTGTGATTGAGGAATAACGTTGATATTCAACTGTATTTGCAACAAATTTGATTGTTTTAGCCAAAGACGATGCTACATTATAGTATTTACCAACTACATTCCAGTTTATTATTATTCCCACTCCTCACATCTTCATCTGTGGATTCAACAACGTGAACTCATATTTCCCGATTTCCTACCATCGCGCAGCTCTGCTACCAGCTAACAGTTACCTCATCGACAGGAAAGACCTGATGAACTGATACAAACATCTTCTGAATTGCTTCAAACAGCTGGTGAGCACAAAGCAACAGCGACACGCGGCACACGGCGACGATGACAATGAATGACAAACACAACTGACTCCGACACCCCGCCTCCTCCCGGTGTGTCACAGCGGTAGCGTGGCACTCACTCCACCTTTATACGACACAGACTCATGCTGTTAATGCCACAAAGCTCTGACGGTAAACAATGCGACAGCAGAGGCTGAACAGCTGGTTCATCAGAGCAGAATGAGATTGTGCTTCAGCTTCACATGAATCCTCCTTTGCTCGGGTCCCTGTGGCCGAAATAATCATTAGTGTGAGAGTGCTGGGACATCAGAGTCCCTCATTTGAATGATGCAAGGAGCCTAAGCTATTAGGTTTAGCAGAGTAGAAGAGTCAACATCTAATATTGATCAAAGCGACGATAAAAAAAAACCACAGAGGTCAATTGTGAGAAACAAGCGGCTGATTCATGCACGACAAACACCTTTAGGACATGTGTGAAAAAGATGATTATCTTGTGCATTTTATTTAATAACTGGAATTTGTGCTGCAAAGGGCTGCAAAGGTTATTCATTTAATCCATTACTAAATCAACTATTTCGATAGCGGATTATTTAGTCAGATTTTTCAGCTTCTAAAATCGGACATTTTTACAGGTTTCTTTGCTCCCTTTGACAAAGAAATCATTAAAAACGGAATAATTGTTTTGTGGACAAAAAAAAAATCATTCTAAGGTTTGGTTAACACAATCAACATTTTATGGACGAAACAAGTACTCAAACAAGGAACTGTACAAAATTGGGATGTTGTTAAATTAAATTTGACCTTAAATTTGTTACATTAACACACGTTCTATTTAATATGTCACTATAGACATGGTTTATAATTCATATACAGCCTGGAAGTACATTAGAAAGTCTGTGTCCAGCAGAGAGCGCTGTGAGCACAGCTTGGCCTGCGTTAATGCCATCTTTGGTCATTAGAAGAAGACAATAGCAATGTATGAAAACAAACAAACAAAACTCACAAACAATAACGAAAAGCCTTGAGTGGAGAGTGAATGGTTGTTCGTCTCTATGCGTTTCCCCTACGATGGACTGACCACCTGTCCTGACCGTGACACTCATGTGGAGGTTAAATCTGTACAAAATGAGTGAATGAATACATCAGACTGAAGATGAAATGAAGATTGTTAAGAATCAGACCGTTTCTCAAAGGCAAAGCAGTTGTTCTGTCTTTGACGCCACAGGAAGTTGTGAACAGCGCACCCACCGCCGTCTAAATAAAGACTCATCTTAAACAAGCACCAAACTGCCTAAATGCACGAGCGACGACAGCGACGACAGCGCACGAACGGATGAAACGTGACAAACCAGGAACACAGAGCAGCAACACTGCTCTGATATATTCACTCCAGAATTCCCCAAGTTCCTCTGTTCCAGCATTTAAGTCATCAGAGGACACTGGACTGTCTGACCGTGTCTCAGAGACACAAAACACACACAACTCCTCCTGCACTCTGTAAAGACACACTTGGAAGACAAATGCGGTGCATATGGTCACTCACTGTGGAGACAGAAACATTACTGTCTGTCTTTTTATTCAAAAAACTGATTAAAATAAAATATGAAGGGTGGAACGTGGGATGAGGAAAAAGTGAATTATTTCCTTTAACACTGCAAGGTTGCAAAGATCTCAAACAAGGTCCATAGCTGTGGGAAATGAAAATCAACCTCCATCCACATTTTATGTTGATATGTAACAGAATGTAATGGTTTCTTCGCTGGATCATTCTCCTCCCGTCTGTTTTTAACCACAAATAGTGGTTAAAAAATAGCCTCCTTGGTGAAGATAATAAGGCAGAGATCGGACTAGTACTGATTTAATTTGGTGCAGATCTGGGCAACAATCCAGATCTCGTGCATTTAGCTTTTTCGTTTCATTGGTTACACAACTACTGTTTCTTCAGTCACTTTTTCTATGAATGGCTGAGAACTGTGACGTCTTCTCGGATAGAACGTGACAAAACCATTAGGGGATGCACAATAATATTGACATGACATCGGTATAGGCCAATATTGGCTATAAAATATATTATTGGACATCGCCAAATACACCAAGATCCTCCAAGATATGACTGTAACACTGTAACACTGTAAAACTCACAATACGTTACATGATATCACGATAAAACCATTCTGTGCTAATAAATATATTGCAAGACAATCATAGAGCGATACATCACGATATCTGTGTAACTGAAGAAAACAAAAGCGTCTGTGAAACTTTCAAAGTGCAGGATTTCTCTCATTATTCACAACATAGAGAACAAAGTGGATAAAGTCCTTGCATTGAACGTCTCTTAACATAGACTCTCCGCCATTATCCCGCTATAAACTCCCTCTTCTTCGGCCAGCTAACTTCCACCCACGTTTCCCTCATTCATTTGAGCAGCGCCACCGTGAGGAGACATGAAGTAGTGATGCCCGGCAAATGAAACTAACAGGGACGGTTTACTTTAGAGCGTTTCAATTTGTTAAAATATCAATATTTACCCTGGCGTATCAATTATCGACAAGGAAGGACAACGCTACATCACCAAATCGATATTCTGATCCACCTCTCCTGAACAGACTGCTACGTCCCCGACTTCTACACTTATGTTTAATTATTATGCACAATGAAGGAAATTTACCATCCATCTACATCTGCTGGGACAGTAGTATGACAAACATTATGTATATTTAATCACAGAAGAAACTAAATGGCCTCTGCCGTTTGGCACAACGTATGTATCAGTACCAAATATCGGCAAAAAGTACAGTATCGTGCATCAAAGTAGTGCTATTTCTGTACTGCAGTCACTTGGAGGCCTACATGTACTACAAATCCATAACAACGCGAAAAGTAAAAGAAGCAACGCGAACACCACATTTCAGACAGAAGAGAAACGTTTACTCTCAGAAATGTTGTTTGACTGAACAAACACTTCTGCAAATCAGAGAGAAAAAAATCGGTCTTTCAAAATGAAAATAAACAACTTGGACGAGACCCAGTAGCTGTCAAATTACACATGCAGAGAGAAAAATCAACAGCGTGAGTCAATAGAATTCCACCGGGTGTCAACATTTGACCAACAAGTCCTCATTAACGAATCCTGAGAGGAACACGCAGCACAATGTGTGATATTGACGTCCCCGCCAGAAAAAACTACACCAGTACCACGTAAACCCACAGTTTTGATGTTAAAATCGATTATGATTCAGAGAAGCATCGGATGCATCATTGGCGTTATGACATATTGACAACTTTACTTAAAAAGGCATCATCGTGCAAGCAGCAGGTGAAATAAATGAGCAACAACACAGCGATCATGTTTCAAAGGCATGAGAAATGACACATTAAAAAGAAATCTAAGCTAATTTCACTTGCACAAAGGTCAACATTATTTGGCTTATAGATAGAGATGAGCTGATACGATACTCAGTATCATTATTGATCCAATACTGGTCACAAACAGCGGATCAGAAATTGGGAAAAAGAAAAAACATAAAATCCAATAGAATCTGAAACACTAAATATCATATGAATGCATCACTAAGCACAGACATAAAAAGCAACATTTAAAAGATCCAATAGCCCGGAAGTGCCAATTAACGACGTGTATCTGTGTCATTACCTCGTTCATGAAGCCCTAAAAGTCCATGACAATCAGTTCAGCCACTGCTGAACAGAGCAGCGCCTCCTAGTCCGGGCACTAGAGTCCGGGCACAGCCAGTGACGTACTTCAACTAAAAACTACTCTTGTTGTACGGAGCTCAGCAGCTACAACAAGAGTAGTTCTTCTTCTTCTTCTTCTTCTACAGTTGAAAGTAGCAATATAAAGCAGGACACAACACCAAACTTCACCTAAAGGAAGGAGCAGTGCCAACAACACGTATAACTGTCTTTGCATGCTTGTTTTGTCGTTTAGCATTAGCGATAGCAGGCTACAGGCTAAGCTACACGCTGCACTGGTGGTTATGGCTGGATGGTAGTTTGTTTAATAAACTTCAGTAATTTAAAAGATGTAGAAAGACTATCAGACTGATACTGGTATAGAACGTAGAGGCTGCAACTATTTATTATTTTAATAATGGTTGGTTGGTTATTTCCTGCCCGTTGGGTCTATTATGCCAAAAAAAAGTTGAAAAACATCTATCAGGACATCCCAAATGTCTAAATGATGACGTTCTCGAACGTCTTGTTTCGTCCACTAACCAAAAAGCAAAGAAAAGAAAAAATGTTGATCACTGTTTGTCAAACCTGGAAATTACGATTTCTCCAATGTTTTGTTTTTGTCCACAAACCAAAATGATTCACTTTTAATGATTTCTTTGTTAATATGGATCAAAGAAACCAGAAAACATTCCCATTTAAGAAGCTGAAACAATCAGAAATCTTGTTTTAAGCTTCAAACCGATGATCAAAATAGTTAACGATCAATTTATTGATTGATTCATTGTTTCAACTCTAGTGCCAATTCAAAGGCAGGTAAACAAGAAATGAGGCCTACACACGTGAATGTGTTAATCAAATGCTGTTGATCCCTAATTAACAACCACAACTCACATGTGTGAGAATTAATCTCTACTGATGAAAACACAGGCAAATTTTCTTTTCATTTTTCTACTGTGATGTCAGAAGTGCCCATTTACAGGAGGACCGATGCACACTGTTTACTTTTGTTTGTTTAAATAAACATCATTTGACTTATGACAAAAACATTTGGTTAGTCACAGCTAATGAGCGCGAGTGGACGCCGGATGCCAAATGAAATAAAGAAATATGTGCAGGAAAGGAGGAGGATGACAGCTGAAAAAACCCAACAAAATAAAACGTCTGGCCGAGAGCTTTATGCGCCGTTATTATCGGCACCGCTGTTGTTATTTACCACAAGCCGTGCAACACAGTGTGGGAGGTGTGAAGTACACAAAGCAATTATCTTTAATTGAGGCAAAGAATCACACTATTAAATGACTAATATGGTCTTTCTTTTCAAACGGCACTCTTTTCAAATAATTGGCTGTGCTTTCAAGATTTAAAAATGTTATTTGACAAAATCAATGGTGATCCACAATATCAATATTTTGACAGTTTTAAAAACAGACACATGAAAGGGGTTATATGCCTTGGAGGAAGGAAGTTGAGGTGTGATATACACCAGTAAGTCAGACATCCTAAACAATAATAAAAGTCTTAAAGGATGTTGGGGTGTATCCTGGCAACCGGCTGCACTGTGGACCGATGTGCCCACTTCAGCGAGATGTGGAAAAACAGCACAGGACATTTCACATAATCTCTTGGATTCTTTTTGTCTTGTAAAAACGGAAGCAAAACCAATTAAACGACACTTCACTTGCAAAAACACCTACAGTTTCAATGACATGAAATATATACATGAAACGGCTATAAATAATCTGTGACTGTAATTGGCAGTGAAAGTGGCGTTTAAAAGCACAATGACACAGTTCTGGTGCCACGAGGGCCAAATGTGTAGGTGGAAACGCTCAATAACATTTAAAAAAAGGGAAAAAAAAATAAAATAAATCGCTGTACATCTTTGTGCATCACTACGTTAACTCCCAGAGGGAAACATTACACCTTCCTCATACCCACTGTATTGTATTCCTAATAATCAATATCCAGCCTGCAGCTCAGTGAGTACATGATACTGTATAATGACATGAAAAGAAAGATTCACGCAGCAGCAGCGCCGTTTCAAACAGACGGGGTGAGAATACCGTGATTTCTGAAGGAGAGACAAACGGTGGAGACATCAATGGTCACCAAATCCTCCTTTATACGAACTGCATTAAGCAGCGACAATTTCCTATGCTAATACCTTTGTTGTGGTGACAGGACTCGTGCTGTTCCACAATGAAGCAATTACACGTTGCGTCTCCTGCCTAATTTACATGATTCTTGCTTTTGAAAAGCAAAAGAAAGACTGGGAGCTCTTGATGCTATTTAAGTGGGTCGATGCTCTTTAACAGCTTTGTTGGTACGCGGGCGAATAAGTCTGATTTTGTGTTTTCATGCCATGAAATCAAGAGTGTAAACTCAGCAGCATCCTTCCATCCATGAGGGCAGGGCCATGCTTTCCGTGTCCCCGTGTCAGCACAGGTCCAGGTGTGACGCACATTTCGTCATGCGCTCATTTCCGTGGCGGTCGGCGCAAACGCAACACAACGGTGAACACGCCTCGGCCCACACGTGTGGACTGCAAACGCTCCCCTCTGAAGTCGGTGGCGTGCACTTGTTTTGGTCAAGAGAGACGACACAGAAGACGGTAACCAAGGAAACTTGCTTGAGGTTATATGAGGAAGTCTGACAACACACACACACACACACACACACACGTACAACTCTCTGCTCAAAAGAACATACAAATGAGGGCCAACTCCTGGAGAAACAGAGACAACCATCACATTCACACCTCCAATTTAAAGTCTTCAATAGATTATGTGCACTTACAATTTATACTATAGTATTAGCTAGTTCCTTTAATTCTGGTCTGTTGATGTTCAGGGGATATGGGACTTTTTTTAAATTAATGGTAGAGTTTAAAACTTGCTATATAGATCGAAAAATATTGGCACTGTCTTTTTGTTGTTTCAGTAGTTAGAACTGAGGGATTCAAAACGGGGCGTTTAAATCCAAGCGTCTGCTGCGTCCCTCAGTCCACAGTGGTCCTGTACCTCAAGGATGGAGCGAGACACACTGTCATCTACTGATTGTTCAACAGAGAATGATCACCAAGTGTCAATGGAAATGTAATGGGGAAAAACACAAAAGGCTCCATTAATTAATATAAATAATAATAATATAAATAATAATAATAATGATACATCGTACTTATATAGTGCATTTTTTGGACACTCAAAGACGCTTACTAACAGAGAGAGGAAAGTTTCTTTGTTAATGCAGAGTTTGAGTCTTTTTTTCCTTTATTATGACTGTACAGCAGTGTTTACTGTGTCACTTTCTTCCTTGTTAAATTTATAGGCAGGCTGTTGTATAGACTGTTGTACTAATACAACGTCCTGCTATTTACAGGTGAATAGGTGACACAGCCATCACCATCCAGCCTTCAGACCCCGACAGAGTAAACACAGCTTTGCTGTGCTTACATTCTGCCATATATAGATTGTATAATGGTGGTCTGCAGTGGAGGCAAAGCTGTTGAGTTCCATGTCGGTGCAAAAATGATAAGGGAGTATAATCACAGTTCTCTGCTGTAGCCCTGACATGAAATGTCATTTATGATGAGGTACATCAGCGTTGAAGCCCATGTGTAAATCATCCTCATCAGCGCAGCTCACCTGAACAAGGCTTCATATCTCTACAAGAGTGGCGGCTACTGATGGCATGTTACACAACACGACGACGCGTTAGTCTCATTGTGTCAACAGCAGCCACCAGGCTCCCGTTTGCCGGAGTGGACTCCACTTATTTAGTATGTGAACATCTGCTCATGAATACAACAGCAAGTTTTAAAGTGTTGAGCTATATAAAGCTGCAAAGTCACAAACTGAAAACCTGCTTGTGACTGGAACTACAGCCAGATGCTAAAAGGTGCTTTCAACAAAATGTAAAAAGCATCCGTCTACAGCACGCTGAGAATGAAAAGTATTAATCATTTTAATATTATTTATATTAATATAATATTTATTTACACAGACATTTACACCTGCCCATTATAATAATTGTATGCCTTACTAATGTAGCTAAATAAGCTAAAATAATAAATAAGTATTAGACTTAGACTCTTAAGACTTGTAGTCTTTGGTTAAAATGGTAGATAAACACTGTTGTTGTCAACAGCATGTGACATGTTTGAGGCTGTCAGAAATTACTTAGGACTTTTTTTAGAGGCATCTTAGAGAGAACTTTCCAAGTCAATTATGGATGTTTGTCTGCCTCCATCTGTCTGTTAATCACATAATTGTCAAACAGGTGACTCACTAGGAGCAACAGTGTGTACAGCGCCAACTTTGGTGGTGTTTGGATAAGGAATGTGAGAGATATTGGTAGAAATTAAGGATGCCTTTTTTCGCCAATATGCCGTTATATTGAGAGTGCTTTGTAAATATACGTTTTCCCCTGCATCCAACTGCAGAAGTCATTCAGTCTCTTCTGTAACGAAAGTCACATAATATCTTGCATACTAATTTTGCAGCCGATAATCTCTATACTCGTTAAAGATGGAAGCAGCCTATTGTTTTATTCAAATCAGTGGGGATGTTTGCAGATATACAATAATATGATATGGTGCCGATAAAATTGTGCTTTCCTAGTAGAAATACAGTTATGAACCTATAGATATATTATATTTATATACAAAAATGAATATCCTGTCTGCTCTCCATTGAACGAATTCATATCTCAGCCACTGAGCAAGTTGGTTTCTCAGCTCCCCTGTGAAAGAAACACATGTTTCAATCTCTCAAGGTTATCTGCACAGAAAGCACACGCAGAAATGCGCAGCTGACGGAGGAAAACTGAAAGTGGTTTCAAAACTCTGCCAATCTCCAGCGCCTCCTTCAATACTCACTCGCTCACTCGGTGATGAAGACATGCAGCTGTGAGCAGCACACGGGCAAACAGTCAGCCCCTTCTGAACATCCACGTCAACTCCTCCTGCAGCTCCTCCCCCTCCAACCCTGCTTCATCCTACTTCCTCCAACTCTTCACCTCTACCTCCCTCCTCCTGCACGTTGCTCAGTGCTCAGATGCAGAGTGAGGCTTCCAGCATTGTGGGAATTTCTCCTAACATTGGCTTGTGTTTGAATCTGCGTGGTGGTGGTGGTGAGGATGTCAGTGCAGGCTGCCTTTTGTTCTTCATCAAGCAGAAGCCTGCTAGTCATTCAATCTGTGCCATATTGAGGATCAAGGGCGCTTTACTCCATTTTCCCTCAAAGTTAGCAGGAAGAGTTGAAAACTTCAAGGTTTGGTGCTTCTCTTGGATTTCTCAGAAAATGCGTCGACAATGTCCTCACTTGATTATCACTGAGGACGACGTTTCCAGTAATCCGCCTTCTGTGAAAATGGTCTGAACATCACCACCGAAGCACCGAAGCAGCTCGGTCACATGGACACTGACACTGAACAGCTGCTGCCTTTACCATATTATCTGAGAAAAGAAGCTGGACCCATTTAGGAGCTATAGCAGACCACAAGACGATGCTGAATAACTTGTTTGCATCAAAGTGCCAAGTACTTAGCAACTGGTGAGGATGAGAGTCAGTGCCATGACCTACCTGTATTTGACAAGTGTGTTTTTCACCTCATTGGAGAGAGGAGCACAGAGGAAAAAAAGTCAGCGGGAGGAAGCAGGGGAGGGGAAGAGCGAGTCAGCGAGGGAAGGTGTGAAGCTGTGAGAGCGAGGGGAAAGACGCACAAAGCCCAGAGATACAAGGAGAAGAAACTGACAGAAGTCTGCCACACTGAAGGGAGACTAAAGGGAAAACAGTGGATCAAAGACCTGGCTGAGCATCCATTTAAATCAGGAGGGTCGTGTTTTGTCAGAGCCATACAGGGTGAGTATGTTTTCCGTTTGATGTGGTTATTATGGCAGGATATTAAACAGTTCGGAGCAGCTGCTGTCAACTCACTCTACTTACTGTTTAATAAAGTCATAATATAAATTCTAGTGTTATTAAATTTTTATCACTGAATATGCAGCACGAGCTATTAATGAATCACAGAACAAGTGCTGTGGTTCATCACTTGTCACCGGAGCTTTTATGGTTCAGACTCTCAGGCTCTGCAGAACATTTTTTTGCAGTGCAGATCTTAAATCATAGCTTTTCATGCCCCACAATGGTTATTAAACTGATCCTAAATCTTTAATTTGATTTAAGGTATCATTAAAAAAGCCACATAATTGGCAACCCAAAACTTACAAACACCATGAGCTTTGTCCAAACAAGTGTAACATGTCACACTTGATTTGTAATGAAATGATTTGTGCATATACAGAAATTACACAGAAATATTCAGTTGCCTTTCATACGAGAGACCAAGAAAAGTCGCAGCTTTTTATATTTTCAAACCCAGAACCATCTAACCTTCTAAGGGATCAACAAATTCCCAAAACAATTGTTATTACTTTTATATTGCTACACTGCAAGTACCAGTGAAGGTCAACCATGACCAGATTTAAGTGGGATTTGGACCGTTATTGGACAAAACAAACAATCTGAAAATATCAATACCAATTAAAATTGAACAGGAAGATGCAGCAAACTCTCAAGTCATTCATTAAAGAAAAATGTCAGACATCTCAAAGTCCCAGCTTCTGCTTCTGATGGGGGTTTAAAACTTTTGTTCTGACAAAATGAAATGTGAAATACAAGCCACCACTTTAACATTTCCTAAAAATGTAAGTGTGAAGAAGTTAATGTGCTCATGAATATAACTGTATGATAATACAGCGGCAGCCACACGATTGCCCAGGTATTTAAGGATGAAAGTGGGCAGACTGCTCAGTGGGGTGATCACGGTGAAGTGCCTCTGGTTCACCTGCTGCTTTATTTAGCCGTCCTCCATTGGACTATTTCTGCTCGGCAGACCATCATGAACATGACCGGCCTCATTCCTCTGCTTTGACGCCAATCTCCTCCAGTGTTCATAGCTAATCAAGTATCCATAACAACACCGGAACATATAAATAAAATGGAATGATTGGGATTATTCATCTCAGTTAGGAAAGCGTCCTTGTGTTTGTCAATCCAGTTAGCTGAATCAGTGATGCTTTAATGCGATTTCCTTTTGTCTCATTATGATTGAGCCTTGATAGGTCCCCATTAGCAGCCCTGGTAAACTACGGCTGCGGGGGAGGAGGATTGATCCTTGTGTTAATGTGTACAGATAGATGGCCATGTTGATGTAAATAACTGCCCTGCAATTTCCCCCCCAGTCCTACACGTACACGGACACATATACAGAACAAAGGAATTGCACCATGTGTGCAACAACACCTAGCAACTGCGCAATCAGGTCCGAACAATGACAGAACCCAGAGGTGACAAAACAAAAAAACGCCCCTAGTGTGTGCGTTCAATTCAAATCAATACAAAAATTCCTACTCGGTTCATGACTAGTGAAGGTCTCAAGGCAACGAACGATCATTCTACACAAACCTTTTAAACATTGTTTAAAAGCATTAAAAAATAAAAATAAAAACATGTTCTGTGTCTGGAACTTTTCAAGTTTCAAAAGCATCATTGTCATGTTTCATCCTTGACGCCGCTGGTCGATCTCAGCCTCATTCATGCTGCGTCCTTGCTCATCACTTCCTCCTCACACAGTCGGCACGTTTGAATCACATTAAAAAGAACTGCATTATTGTTAGTCTCACTAAAACTAAACAGACTTCTAAAATAACGGGATTGAGAGTCGAGCTACAACTGCATGTATGCGTTCAGTCAGAGCAGAGTCTGATGTGGGCGCTCTGTGAATGCGCGGCAGTCCCCACCCCCAGCTTGAACTCAGGAAAAGACAGTACACTACGACAAAAACATGGTTATTTTCAGGCTGGTACATTTTTTGGACTGATGAGACCAATTTTATGTTCCATCAACTTAAAAAATTGGTTATTTTAACACACAAATAGTGCTCAACATGCTAATAACTTGCTGCATGCTAAACCGGAATCTGCCTACCATTAACAAGACGAAAAGGGAGCATATCGCCACCTAGCGCAGTGGAGGTGGTAAGGCTTCATTCACTAAATCATCTAACCAAAATGCCAATTTAGTGTTGGATGCTATGCATTGAGCTACATACAGTCTTGCTTAAAAGGTTTTCCTATTGATGCCAGTAACAAATATTCCTGTTTGTCTATTCACCACAATTTTGGTATTTTTGGAATCATTATGCATTTTCTCGCAGTCAGATGGCATAAATAGCTTTAAGCTTTAAAGTTGTTTATTTGTCCGCCATTTTGCTACCATTATATTCATATCCATAGAACCGTAGGAGCCTTAAAATGCCCCCTTTTCACCTCAAGTTTTTAAAATCTCCATACCCTTTCCCCATTCAGTTACTCTGGTCCCTAAATGTTAGCGTTGCCTTCGTACACTTTTCCCCAGAGAAAACCCAGAAAAGTATGTAACATTCATCACTGAGGCCACAAATCATCAGAAATCAGAGTAGAGCGTTCAATAGAACAAACAGACACCTCAATTATATTGACTTAAATAGAGTGGGAAGTCAAATCCTCAACAAAAGCACCAGGTCTCCATTCATCATGTGTTGAAATTTCACAGTTACATTGAAAATCGTGTGCACTTGCTTAAATCACGTAAATGCACGCAGTGACAGGAAGAAACTACAATGAGAGAGCAGAGTCCAGGCAGCGGGAGCATTCGACTACATTAAACAGAAAAAAAAACTGAAAATGAAACATAAACAAAGGGAGGTTATACAAATGGTGAAGATATAAACAACTGTGACAAAGACCCCTGCACAAGAACATCTCAGGGGTAAAACATATGAATGAAAAGAAAGGGACATACGGACTGGAGTATTATTGTAATGGCAGTTGTGAGTAAAATCCTGTCAATTAAAAAGGCTGCAAAGGCAAAATTATACAAGAGGGAAGATACAATAGTATTAGCGTGAGAATATACACGGCCCTGACAAAAAATATTTTACTTATTGTCACTACAGTACAAGTCTGTGGGGGCAGTGATTTAATTGTGGAAGAGTAGTTTAAGACATTTTCACACATGGATTGGCCACAACTGAGTCCAGATCTTAATGGCTACTGAGAATCTTTGCCTAACACAGCGGTCCAGCTCTTCCATCCTAAAAATAAATGTCATGACGTTGGATAAGTTACTTAAAACAATGCCATGGAGAATGTGTGCCGTAATCAAGTCAACTTTGATGCTAATCTGTCCTGTTTGGTCGGCATCATAAAAGACAGTAGCTGGAAGATGCCGGAAAAGACAAAGGTACTTTTTCCTTAGAGTTGATGTTTTGTTGGGTCATAGTAAACATGATATGAACAAATATGGGGCTGAATAATTTGGGGAAAATATTTTAGTTTGCCATTTTCTGTTAATGAAATGTCTATTCTCGAGTCTCAGTTCAAGATTCACTGTGTAATAAATTAACTGACGATAATGTTACTCCCAAAAGACAGGGATAAAAAACCAAGACAGAAACTTAAGACATTAAGTATTTCTGAGAGCTACAAGTTACATTTCTCAATTAGCGTAAAATGTAGTAAAAACTACTTCCTCTATTGTTACGTGTTTCTGGATTTGGAATAATACAGTTCCTTCTGTGAGATAAATTGATTCAGCATTTATTTCCGGGAAAACTGTTGTCTATTTCAGCTTTTGGTACCCTAAATTGCTGGTTGTAATGTGAACTTATAATAGTACATTATTAGTCACTGTATTTAAAAGTCTAAATCTGGAAAATCACTTGTTGACGTGAAACAAATGTGTAATAAATACAGAAATAAATATGAATACATATTTCCTCTACAAAAATGAGTCCGCCCACTTAGTAACTAAGATGATTCAGCTGTTTTTGCATCCGAGCTTTTGATCCTATCACTATGACGCACAATTTGTATATTGGGTTTTTTTTGGCGTGGTTAATCATCTTACTATTTGTCATTTTTCATAACTTTGGATGACACCTTACATTCTTCCGCGCGGCACAGATGCCGGCAGGAAATTTGCAGGAAGGCAACAATAACAGACATGGGGGTCAGTGACACAGACACAGGTGTAATCATTTTTAAACAGGCAGACAAGCTCGTCCTTAAATAAACCGTTTGTGTCGAGTGGATGACACAGACCAGGAAGCCATTCTTAGAAGAGACTCAAAAACACAGTGTCTAAAACAAACCCCAAACTAAGACACTGCAAACGCCTGAGGCCCAACATGAGACAAAGAGAAACAGCAGCCACTGTTTCGACTAACATGTGCACAGACATGGCCCCCTAAGGTATGAAGTAAAACAAGGAAGGATATGAAATGGCCTCGATCAGGATATGAGATTCTGGTCATATTGCACAACACAATTTCCACCAGTGGGCAGACGTTTGCCCAGTTGTTATGGAAACGCGGAATTTTCTTTTCTTTCATATACTTTCAAATGTTTGGATACAATAAACTCTATTCACATTTTTGGATATTGCATTTTTAATCGAGATGTGAGATGAGCAACAGCTCTGAGCAGAGATTTCATTCCTTTGCTTTTCCTGTCACACAGGAACAAATTTGTCATCTGTTTGGTGAGGGGACCTAGAGCAAGTCCCTGACCCACGGAAATTAATAAAATATGATGTAAAATTGTGTCACAGTGTTGTACAGCTGCAGACTGAACCTCATTGGATAGTGTGACCATAAAAATTGCCATCTAAAGGCTCGGTAACCTCACCTCCTATGAAACCAGCATATGCCTGACAAGTGCAATCCACTGCATGGTCATTTATTTACACATTTTAATCGTCTAAAGAGTCCTGAATCAGGCTGCATTGAAAGAAACAAGAGTCACTAATTACAATATTGATATTTTTTTACTATCCATTCAAGCTTCCATCTACACCAATCTGTAACAGCATTTGTTTCTTGCCAGAAAGAAAACACACTCAACCTGCGGTGCCATAAAGTGATTTTCCTTTGTGCTGTAAAACAGCCAAACACGCTCTAACCCAATTAACACACAGAGTGGAGTGGTCTGTCTTTTCCTCAGCTGCCTCATTCATTTACACAAAACGACAACAAATCAATGAAGCCATCTCCTCTCCATTTGTCCATGTTATCTTATCATTTTAAGCAAACTTGGTTCTCTTTTGCCGAAAAGCACAAGTGATGACATCGTAAAAAAACGACAAAAAACTATACGAACAAAGAGGCTGTAATGTCAGTTACACTGTAAAAAAAAATGCATCAAATATTAGTTAATATAGGTCACAGTGAGCTAATGATCACATCAGACCAGTGAAGCCTGTTGATTTTTTGCACAGTAATCAGTGAGGGTGAGTTTCCCTTGACATTAACTTTCATTTTGTTTAATCTGTTGATCATTTTCTCAATTATAGCATGAGTATAATGATCAGAAAATAGTGATAAATGTAAATTATAATATCTCAACACTTATGTGAGGCCAAAAAGTTAAGGAACAAAGAACAAGTGAAGGTTTCCCTTATTTCACTTATGTGAAGTGAAATTACTGCTGCAAATTAATACTTGATTAATAGATAATAGTTTCAGATGTTCTTCTTTAAACGTGTACAGTGTACAGTTTCTGTTCTTCCCCTAAATGTCATGTAAGACAAAAACAATAACCACCCACTCAGGTGTATATTTTTACCATTTGGTTTTTGGCTGTTCACTGTTGTTCAGAATATCTCTTCTGTTAATATTAAGATGGAGTGTGCTGTTACGACAGGTGGCATCTAATAATTACTTTAATGACCAATTAGGTGTGAAAAATAAATAGCTTTCACTTAGAAACTGCAATTTGAATAAAAGACCTTCAATTTGTCTCATGTAGTAGTGGAGGCAATTCATAAGTTCTCAGTCTTGCAATAAATAAAGAATTTCTTGTGGTAATGCTTTGTTATGTTTTAAATCTACAACATGTCAACTACTGAACTGAAGCTTGGCTTAAAAATACTTGAGAAATCAAATCACATTCACAATAACTGGCAAAATTTTCCTTTAAAATGATCAACACTATTATCAATTAAGCTTTTGATCAGGTAATGTATTTGTTGTCGTGTCCACAAAATGTCAGAAAACTGTGAGAATACATCCTCAAATGTTTTTGAGGATGTATTCTCACAGAGGAATAAAGAGATTGCAGAAGATAATTTGCCTTAATTGGAGTTAATTCTTTATCAGAGTCATCAACTAACCAATTCATAAATTTAACCCATTCTGCGGTACTGCGATGGAAAAACACTGATTAAAACACCGTCTGTCTCACACCCGCTGCCTCCAGCACACTGCAGATCAAACTCTGCACTCAACCTTTTTGCTCCAGGAGACACGCTACAATCCCAAATTTAATGAATCGTAAAATCCGCACGTGTTTCTGACCTGTACATTCTGCCCAATCTTGCCAATTACACTAACACTTCAACACCTGAGATTCAAAACATGACCCTGATGATTCACGGTCCACGCGAAGGAAGTATTGTGCAGAAAACTTCAGCCGAGAGGCGAGGGGAGATTTCTGCGGTGAGTTCTTGATTTCCTGGCTACCTTAATTGGCCAGAAAAACGACTCTTGAAAGCGACGCCTCCCACGTACAATTAAGTATCCTCTACAGAACTGCAGCCTCACGCGGTGCGGGGATGACTAATCTGACAATGTGGGCAAAACACAGAGACGGGAGATCGGGAGTCAAACAACTCACAAGAGCACCTTTGGCATTTACTCTACAAGAGAACAGGAGAGACAACACGGCGCTTCAGCACACTCCAGCTTCGCTAATGGCATAAGAAAAAAAAAACTACAAACAGGGTTCCTGCTCAAAACGACACAGAGGGCTACATATATTATAAAAATGACTCATTGAATCATATAATATGGTGGATATATCATGACATAGCATTTACCCAACCATAGGTCACTTCTGGCTGTGTTAACTGCCAACTAGAGCTGCAACGATTATTCAATTATTAATCGATTACTAAATGAATTAACTATTTTGATAATTGATGAATTTGTTTGTGTTTTGTTTTTTTTCAATAATTAAATTGTGTGTAGAAAGTAAAATCGCTCATTCAAATGTTTCATTTCATTTATGTGACAAACTCCTTCACCTTTAGCAGTTTAAATAAGGCCATCTTAAACACATACAATCTATTCAGCTCTTTATCTACACTTTCACAGTTGGATGTAGACACAGTTTATGCAGTGAAGGACTCCACGACCTGCAGCAGCAGCAGCAGCAGCAGCAGCAGCAGCAGCGTGTTATGAAACGTACTCGTCATGATAACAAGAGCGAGACTGGGTGAGAGGGAAACAAAGAGAAGTGAAATTTGTACTTTTTTATATCAAGGTGTTTCAACGTGCCTGTAATGAAAGGGCCAAGATCAGAACTGCAACACAGTCTGAGTCAGAGTCATGTTTTCTTTTATTTTGGCTCTAAATATACTCTGCATCCACACAGAGCAGAGATTTATAAAGATACGACGATAACAAGTTGAACACGCTGTGTATATTATAGAAAGAGTTGGTCAACAATCTAAATAAAAATAAAAACAGAATTTTGTGTTAATTATAGTTAATACAACTAAACCTTTTTGTATTTTTCCCCTTGTTTATGAAAAATGTATGCAAAATAATTGAAATTGGCCAACAGAAAAGATACACAGCTGGGAACATCTAATTTGATGCATGAAAAACCAAGCACAATTGATCTACTATCAGAACAAATATCTATCTAATATGAATATGGGTCAAATTTGAAATCTTCCAAGCTTTTCCGAATAACACTAAATTAAACATGTAGAACTAAAGAGTGGGTTGAATTGGAATCCTTTAGTGAAGTGAAATTTGGTATGAATACATAATACAATAAGCCCTAAACTCTTAATTCTCAAAAACATGAGAGCTGCTTGTGACTACTACACTTTAAAAAGACAAGTTTCAAACAAGTCCTTATTGATAGATGAATGTGCCGTGAAGGTCTGAGCACAGCGGGAACATTCAGGGGAATCGTGTTAAACATCATAAAAGAAGAGAAGCGGCTCATTAAAACTTAACTATTACAGAAAATAAGGTAGAACTTGGAACCAGGAAACATCGGAAAGTGAAAGATTGGATAGAGATTTTTGTTTCCTTTCAAATGAGGTGATGAGAACCCCAATAAGAAAGTTAATTAAAACTGAATTTCCATAGAATAATCCATTTTTGTTAATTGATGGCCAGCTTAGTGACCAATCATCAAATTTGATGAAAAACTAAAGATTAATATCATAATTGATTCATCTGTTGATCATTTTCTAATTCAATTAATTGTTTGGTTTCTAAAATGTCATAAATTGTTGAACTTTTTTTCTTAAACCGCAAAATTGGATCAATGAAACCAGAAAATATTCACATTTAAAAAAAACCAGAGAGCTTGTTTTAATAATTTTTCAAAAAAGCAATCAAAATAGTTGATTTGTTTAATAATCAGTTAATAATTGATTAATCGTTGCAGCCCTCACTATGTTTGCTGAGGAAATCTTGCAATTGATTCACTGGAGGCTGAAACTGTTTTTTGATGATAGACAGTAGTATTACCATTTTTATGATGGTATTGACAATACTGTGTAAGCATGAATTCAAATAAACAAAACATCTGTATCAATAGCAGCTTAATGCTATTTTAAACATCATTAATGTCTAATGTCTGTGTTTGTGTAATGTCACTAAAGGGTTTAACTCAGGACAGATTTGGTGGCCAAAACATTCCATAACTTAAATAGTTTCCACAACCTCACTGAGTTTCTGTGCTCGTTTAACAGTGAGCTGCCACCTCAGTAACGGAGTGTTTCGTGTTTACTTCTGTTTACAACACAGATTTGTTTATAGGTCTCAACCCTCAGAAGCCGGTGAAGTCATTTTTCCTCCTCCTAAAACCTCGACAGCAGCGAGCGACTCCTTAACAAGTGCCAGAAATCTAAACCGCAGCACAGCCGACATACTCGGGAACAAACCGTCTGTCTTATTTAACTCAACGTGAGATGTAAGCTAAATGTGACGGGGACGCCATCAACCCTTTTTTTCCTAAGAATCAATCAATCTTGAGCGGGGCTCTAATAAGACACACTGAGCTCTCTTACATTCCTCCTTTGGGAAAAAGAAATGTCAACACACACACACACACACAGGGATGAGACTGCATAGAGCCCAGGCAGCCAAATGCTGACCACTGAGGCTGAAATGAGCAAACAACAAGGCTGTCCGACAGCAGTGTCCAGACAGAGCAATTAAAGTCTCTGAAGCCTGCAGACATTCCCTTTTAGCTAATTAGACACTGAGAGACAACTTTAGAAAAGTACAATCAGACTAAGCAGAGTATTTGACACTGGCTGGTGCAATTATGTCAAAACAAATACATGACATACTTGCACTGTTCTTCTAAGCCAGTGAAGGATTAATTCTTATCCTTATTGCCTTATAAACCTATTCAGTTTAACAGCCACTCATCTGTCGACTCAGCTCGTTCCTCAACACCAACAACAGGAGGGGCTGTGTCAAGTGTCTTGGATGAGCTGTTCTCTTGAGAATCTCGGCCGCAAACTAAGGCCCAGAAAAGAGGAGCGTGTTGTTGTTTGGGAAAAAAAAAAGGCTCAGACACTCAATTTGAGTCTCCTGAGCCGCAGAAAAGTGGCTGTCGGGAACTTTTCATGTCCGCATCTTACCTGCCGACTCGAGCAGGACGTGGTAATCCGTTCCTCTCCGAGTGGGCATGTCATCATCAGGCTCCTGTCTCTCCGACTCCTGATAACGATCCCAGTTTGACTCCAGCTTCCTCCTGGAGAAAGTCTCCCTCCTGTTCACCTCCTCCTCCTCCCCGCCACTGTCTCCATCACCTTGATCCTGGAGGAGAACATGACGGGACACCAAAATCATTTTAAAATTTCATGTCAGCTACACAGCAGGTGCTGTCACACTAAATTTCATTCAACGTTCATTTCCCATGTGGAACAACAAGAGCTGATGCAGTGGGTTTGTTTCAAGTTACCAGCTGTTTCTGTATCTGACTGAATCTCATCCAATTTACAGACCATTTTAAAGAGAAGGGGAACTGACTTTTCTTTTTCTTTAAATTGTTTTTGGGTTGTAGCCACTTGTAGTGTAAAGCACTATTGCCTTACAGCAAAAGAAAAAAAGACCAACGGCCTTTCTGCATGTTCTACCCGTGTTCTCCAGTTTCCTCTTACAGTCCAAAAACATACAGAGATTAGAAACCTATCCATGGCAGCATGTCTGCTGCAGTCTGTTATCAACTTCCTCTCCACTTTCAGTGTCTTCATTTCTTCTCCTCTGGTCAAAACATTTTTGAGAAGTGCACTGAGGCTATTTAGGTCGCGTATCATTCAACATTTGTGACGCTTTGCAGCTCACTGTTGTCCACTCACTAGCTGAAGTACCGTGTGATGGTATGCTATAAACTGCATTATTTGGGGGTGAAAACGATTAAGAAAATGCAGTTGGGATTGCCGAGTGTGAAGAGAAGTTACCCCAGTTCTCCTTTTACTTTTCTTCGGCATGGTTGTTAGATTTATACAAACTAAATACAATCACTGGCTCTTGAGTTTGATTAAGGTTTAGAAATGAGTGCTCATGTGATTTGACTTTAATCTGCACTTTCCAATCATTTCTTAGGAGATAACAATTGGCTGTAACCTTTGATCTTCCCTCTCTAGTCATTACCGGTGGTAGGAAATGTGCAGAAAAGGTTACATATTTCAACAAGTATAATTGAGCAAGAATGAGATTTTTTGATGTATAAATTGTAAAAATGTAGGAGATGGAAACCAAAAATGGCAAAAGATGACTGAGAAACAGATGGAAATACTGACTCAGCATTCCAAACTACTAAAGAAACCAGGAAAACAATAGCTAGGATGCCTGGGTATCACTGACTCAGCAATCCCAACTAATAAAACTACAAAATAAACTGTCAAAATCAGCCAAACAATGTAGGAGACAGCAACCAATCACTAAACATGATGATATTATAATGACTCTGCACTCCCATTTAAGAAACAGATGGAAATGCTGACTCACCATTCCAAACTACAAAAGAAACCAGGGAGACATTAGCTGGGAGTCACTGACTAAGCATTCCCAAATAAGAAAACATTTTAAAACATATTAAGCGTATGCTGCCACCGACGGTTTGCCCTAAAAACTCCACCTCGTGAAATCTGGTGTAGCTGCAGGAAAAACTTGGCTTTTGCAATTCAAAAATGTCCTATTTAAACACTACTATGTTAATCCAAGTTTCTGAGTCGGAAATCCTTCGACGGGAACAAAATGGAACACACGATAAGGTTTGCTCCCGACACTGAAAAAACATTACCATAAATGGTGCTCCATGAACTACAAGTTAGAGAGCATGTTTAAAGTGGTTTTAACACATGGCTCTCACTTTACTGACTAAAGCCTAACATGGGGGTCAAGGTAAAAGGCATGTTACACTGTGCAACACAAAAAAACTGAAGCCATTTAATTTGTCCGAGTCACAGATTTCTGTGCGTGTTGTCAGATAACTGCACAAAGCTCCTCATTATGTTGTCATGGAAACATGCAGCATGAGTTGCGACAAAGGCCATGGGTTTTATTTTTATTTTTTCACAGTGCTTTGTCAAAACTTATGAAAGAAAAAACAGTATCATCAAAGATCGCGTGGTAGCCATGGATGCACCAAAGGAGATGTTTATGATTGCAATCAAGGAGCTCCTATGAACCAAAGAGTGCTTTTATGATTGCAATCACAGCTCCCCTATTGTTTCCTTTTCTAATTCTGTTGTTAGCATGGCAGGAGCATCGACTGACTGAACAACAGCCCAGTGGAAATTGAGCTGAAACCTCTAGTGCCACATCGAAGGCCTGCAATGTATGATGACAATGTGAAAGTGCTGTATGAGATCACAAAGACACTCCGCTGAGGTTTTAATATGTGACATGTAACACCTGAAGTAAACAAATGTATCTGTCAGCTGATTAATGGTAACTTTTTTCATTTTTGTCATCTTCGGGTGAATGCTTTTTAATTATTTGGGCAGATTATAAACTTGTTCATGTGAATCTACACATTTCTATTCTCAGAAAATGCTGCTAAGTAGGTTTTTTTATTCAAAATTCTAAAGACAAAACTAAGTATGTATATAAATGTATGTGCACTGCAGTGCAAAAACAAAATTTGCATTAGGTAATGGACTGCTCAGTAAATGTTTATGTAAGTAACTGTGTCTAAACTTTATCTTTATTTTATCAGATGGAAGATACATATAAATAACCATAAACCTTATCTGTCAACTATGTAACACTTTACATTATGCACATCAGATACTATACATAATGGTTTACATAATTCCATTATATGCATGCAGTGCATGCAGGTGTGCATGTAATAAACGCCATTATTCTAGGGCAACGTGATTAATTGAATATAACTAACAACTTAAGCAACAAAATTAACTTCAGAGGCTGTACTGTGAATTTCTAAAAACCATATATCATAGACACGCAGAGGCATTTGCATAATTGTGGCAGGGACTTTAGTCCACGAAGCACAGATGCGAATATTTTTAAGTTTTTCGCAGCAGTGCTTGGCAGAGTCTGCACTCCCTGCAGAGTATTTCAGTGCTAATAAGCAGCTGAAAATTACTCTAAAGTGACAGCTAATTAGGCCGTATTAAAGTGGACGATGGACTTAAAATATAATTAAAATATTATATGGAGGACGTGTGCGTTTTCACAGCGAGGAGAAACTTTTAAACGTACAAAGTTTTGAATGTAGTTTGGCAGAGTGGGTTAACGGGGGCTCAATCACGCCAAGTTGTCTCACCCGGTAATGGAACTCCGCTGCCTGGTCGACTCCCCCGCCGCGTCCACGACCGCGGTAGTGGTCTCTTCTGCCCCGGCCACGGTGGTGGCCTCCTCGGCCTCTGCCCCGGTGGTCACCGCCACCGCCATCACCGTCGTGGCCGCCTCGGCCGCCTCGGCCACCTCTTCTCCAAACGCCTCCTCTGCCTCTGCTCACTTTCCCCTCCATTGCTGTTACTTGCTGCGGCCGGTTAGTTTACCATGTGGCACCGCGGTGTTACTGTAAATGTAATCCGACGACAAAATAGCAACCTTCTATAAGGTTCCGGGTTACATTTCGACCAATTTATTATATGCAGTACATGTGCATTTATTATTTTTAACAAACATATAGAGAATGTTTCAGATCTGCGTGTCCATATTATTATTATTATTATTATTATTATTATTATTATTATTAGAATAATACTATTAATAATAATAATGATAATAATAATGATGATGATAATAATAATAATAATATACATTTATTCTCTTAAAATTGAAGAAATGTAGAAAATGAATAATAAGAAGAAAATGTTTCTTTTACATCCCTCAAAATGTTTATAACTAAGAACAAAACATGATAGTGTTTTCAACAGGTAAATAAATGCAACTCGTTCATGTGGCACTGCAACAAACAAGATTCAAATACTATTAAACAAATGGTATTTTTATCTGACTGTTACTACTGCTTTGATCAAAATAAAAATTAATTCATCATTATAATACAAAAAAACAGATTATAAATGATGTTGTGGGACACAATGTTTTGCTTAAATTAAACATACGTTCAGGGTTTTATCAACACCAATAATGATTGTGTGCCTTTGTGTCTCATGACTGTTTTTCTTTAAATTTCAGGAGAACTGCTGATCATTCTACACAGAGGCAGACAGTGGGATTCTTCACACTCACCCGACATCACTAACACAGCATCATGGAGAACAGCAGCTTTGGCAACTCGTCACACGTCTATGCTGCTCCTCACAGCCTGTGGGAGGCCATAACCATCGCTACTGTGTCAGCCATCGTCAGTTTAATAACGATAGTTGGGAACGTGCTGGTGATGCTGTCTTTCAAGGTCAACAGCCAGCTGAAGACTGTGAACAACTACTACCTCCTGAGTTTGGCGTTCGCTGACCTCATCATAGGAGTGCTGTCCATGAACCTGTACACCACGTACATACTGATGGGCTACTGGTCCTTAGGGAACCTGGCGTGTGACCTCTGGCTTGCTGTGGATTACGTAGCCAGCAATGCTTCAGTTATGAACTTGCTTGTCATCAGTTTCGACAGGTACTTCTCCATCACAAGGCCACTGACCTACAGGGCAAAGAGGACTCCAAAGAGAGCTGCCATCATGATAGGCCTCGCATGGCTGGTGTCTTTTGTCCTCTGGGCGCCGCCCATCCTGTGCTGGCAGTACTTTGTAGGGGAGAGAAAAGTTCCTGCAGACCAGTGCCAAATCCAGTTTTTAACTGAGCCTGTGATCACATTTGGGACGGCTATTGCTGCTTTCTACATCCCCGTCTCTGTAATGACGATCCTGTACTGTAGGATCTACAAGGAGACACAAAAACGGACCAAAGATCTGGCTGAGCTGCAAGGGCTCGCAACAGAAAATATTCCAGAGGGGACAAAACCCCAGAAGACTGTTATTCACTCTTGCTTTCACTTCACCAGAGAGAGGAGAGATCGGAGTCAGGCCTCCTGGTCCTCATCGAACCAAAGCAACGCCACCAAGACAACCACAAGGTCAGACGAGGCGTGGGTGAAAGCGGACCAGATCACGTCCTTCAACAGCTACACCTCATCTGAAGAGGAGGAACATCACGTTTCAATAGAAACCCCACAAGGCTCCTTCAAGGAGCAGAGCAGTGGGCAAAGCAAGAATGGACAGGTGACAGGTGATTTTACAGAAGACCAGTATTTTTCCTCTCCTCAAAAGAAGGCCAGTAAAAAGTTCATCTCTTATAAGTTCAAACCTGGTTCAAAGGGGAAAAATGGCAACCCCGTATCCGCAGCTCCCTGCCCACCACACACAGAGCAGCCTGCCAAGAACGCCTCGCCGTCCGCCTCCTCCATCACCTCTAAACCCATAGACCCCACCTTAAAGAGCCAGATCACCAAGAGGAAGAGGATGGTGCTGGTGAAGGAGAAGAAGGCAGCCCAGACTCTCAGCGCCATCCTCCTGGCCTTCATCCTCACATGGACGCCGTACAACATCATGGTGCTCATCTCCACTTTCTGCACCAAGTGCATCCCGACATCGCTGTGGCACCTGGGCTACTGGCTGTGCTACGTCAACAGCACCATCAACCCCATGTGCTACGCCCTCTGCAACAAAACCTTCCAGAAGACCTTCCGGATGCTTCTGCTGTGCCAGTGGAGGAGGAGGAGGAGAGGTGAAGACAAGCTGTACTGGTGTGGACAAAACCAAAATGTTAACAATAAAATGACTTGATGTGGTTTCCGACACATTTCATTCGATCTTTGCCAACGTGTGGATTCTACTTGACGTCCACTGCAGTTGGTGGTCGTCTCCAGCATGACGGGCTGCATGTGATTTCTGTGTTTTCTGTGTTCTGTACATGTTGGTGGAAAATGTTCTGAGCCTGATGCAGCACTTGAAATGCCCGATGAAGGTTCTTGATTTTATTTTGAATCAGGTTTGGAAAGTAGCCATGAAACTTTTTCTTTGACACATTTCCTCACACGATGTCACTTCAGTCAGCCTCAGTTAGGCTGACGACGAAAAGGACACAAACAGAGAATATACACTCACTGGTCACTTTATTAGGTACACCTATTCAAGTGCTCGTTGATCCAATTATCTAATCAACCAGTCACATGGCAGCAACTTACTTAATGCACAAAGACATATTGAAGTTTAAACTAGGAGTGCATGACATTGGACCACATATCAAGCGTGCTTGGGCGGCCCAAGTTATGAACCACCCTTCATAACAAAGGTATGCACAGCATGTAGGACCTTGATACAGATGGGCTACAGCGGCAGGTGACCACACAGAGTGCCACTTAATTAAGTGTTCTGTGTACCTAATAAAGCGGCCGGTGAGTGTATCTTAGTTAGGACATGAGGTGAGCAGACATCCGTAGCCGCTGCTCCGCCTCAAGTTTGAGGGATTATTCACTTTGTTTTGTAAACAACATATGTTGAGTAAATTGTGACTAAAATCTTTGAACTTGTTCACCTCTTTTTTCCCCCCACTGCTCACTTGCACTGTATATAAAGGGCATAATGTAATCTTACATATTTAAAAAAAGAGGAAATATTTATATTATACAGAGCCAATGTCACTGGCTGTGTTCACAGATGATACATGTAAATTATTACATATACAGTATATAAACAGTATATATGTATGTGGTCAAGTGAATTTTTGTTTGTTTGTTTCTTGGCTCTTTCTATGAGATAATTGATTTGTGTTAAAGGGCTAATCTGTGCATTAGTTTCACTGTTAATATGACATGCGGGAGTGTATATGGATGGCAACTTAACTCTTGTCGATGTTACTGTAAGACAAAAAAAAAACCTTTGGAGAAGCTACCACTGTGTCCCCTGCTGGATGAGTGATGTCGTACTTTTGTGTAGTTTGATGATGTGACGTCACGCTCGGAGGCAACTAATCTGTGCTCACTGTACGTCTGTGAAGTTCTGTAAAAGTGAGTCCGTGTGTACTGATGTGATCAATACAAATTTAAAAGGCAAAACTAGATTTTTTTTTTGTCTGAATGAACATTTTTAGCATCAAACATGTTGAATCTGATCCAATTTTTAATAATAAATTCTTCAAACCATTGATGACATTGAGACAGCGTGACTTTTCCTCACAGGGAACAGATCTCGGCAGGGGGAAAAAACATTAAAATGACTTAAATGACAACTAATCCATCTTATTCCTTAGTCAGTCAAGTCAACATCAACAGTCCTGATGCATAAATGCAACACTGTAACTTTCGTAGCAAACACACCACGAGTCATGATGCTAAAAATCCATTATTTCCAAAATGGATACTTATAAATATCACTGACACATTTATTTGTGATGTTAATAAGGTCTTAACCATCTGCTTTATTCAAAGTAAAGCCAGTTACACTCCCAAGATCTTAAAAGCAACCACACAGCTCTTTTCACTCTGACCTGCCTGCATTATATTATATATATCATTTTAATTTAACTCCTTCGTCACACAGTACGTATGTACACTCTGTAAATTCGGCAATGAGTCATAAAAACAGAAGAGAGGCCGTTTGCTCACTTTCAACCCAATACAGATAATGTGAAATAAAAACAAAACTTGTTATATTACCGTTGATGTTTTATTATCTAGGCGTTCTTAAATAAGAATTTATATTTGTCTTAAAATTCAAATCCATCATTCACAGTCATATCACTGAAACAAAAACAAAAGTCTCTGAGTTATGTATAAGTTGTCTCTCAGGTCGGGGGGGAATTAGCAGCAGTGGAAGAGTTAACACAGAAGGGTTATTAGCACGGAAAAAGAATGAAAAGCATTTCGAAGAGCAGTAGAGCCACTGCTCTCACAGCTACAATGTACAGAGCAAATGAAGAATTTCAACTTTCTGCAGAGTTAAGAGAGATTTCAGTGCAGTATGGGAAAAAAAAATCTTATTTTAGCTCAGTTTTCAGTAGAGTAATAGAACTCAAGATGCGCTCAAAACATCTATTAACAAGGAAAACTGTACAATAAGGAGAAAAAGAAAAAAAAAAAGACTTAAAAATCTCGCTTCCATGGCGTAACTCGTGCGTCTATGAGCAGATTGAGGAGACGGTGAGTACAGTACAGTGTGGTACTACCTCCTCTTAGCAGCCAGCCTGGTGCCTTTGCTGCTGGTGCTGCTGCTGCTGCTCGCTTTGCTGGAGCTCTTGGATCCGCCGGAGAAGAGCTTGGTCATGAGCTCGGAGACGTCTGGAAGCTCGGGGTTGGGGTTCAGCATGTTCATGGACTGCTCCATTTCCTGTGTGACATGGAAGTGCCCATTAATCAAAGATGAAAATCCTTCACCTACATCATTTACACTGATGTTTCTTACAATAACAACGTGGTCACACTTCAGTGGTGTATCATGAAGCTATCCCCTTGACATTTGACACTACAAATGGACTGAAATATAAGACCTAAATGTACAATACGTTTGATAGAACACTATTGAGAATGTTTTTACCTTCCTCATCTCTGGGTCGTTGGTGTTGACCACTTTGGGCAGGAGAACAATGATCAGCAGAGGCAGAACCATCATCATAACCTGTAGGAGCAGCGTATACATTATATGATTAAATGACAAAGTAATAAAATAATAGATAAATAAATAGACTGCAAAATAAATGTGTCACAAGAAAGTGCATGTGGTAACAAGTTCTGATATGAACAACATAGTATAACTGCTTTATAATAAAAAGCAAAGAAACAACAATCATACAGAAATAGAAGAAAGAGCTTCTGCGACTGAAGACTAAACTTCATATCCCTAGTTTAATAACTTTGGTCATTGATTTTCTCACGACAGAAAATCTCATGGCAACTTTCACACCGTTAAGTTATTTATAAATTTATTGTTTCATATCTTCTGTAAAATCCCATGCATTTCCTCACCCGGACACTAAGCTAAATCGAAACCCATCTCAGTGTTTGTAATCTTGCAAAAACAAACAATCACTATTCTTACCATTGGGTTCATGAGGAAGTCTGTCCAGCCCCAGGTCTCCCTCTTCATGAAATAGCTGTGAGGGCCGCTGGCCTTGATTTGAAGAGGATATTGCTGCCGGATTACCTCTGAAGTCTTGATGTAGTTAACAAGGCGCGCCCTGTGAAGTGGAACAGAGTTGCTTTAGGGCAGAAACCAAAATGAATAAGCAAGGCTGACTCAGCATTAACATTGGCAAGTACTTTTGTTTTTCACTTATCAAAATTTTTTATTTTTTATTTTAATCTTACCTCATTTTGCCCTTGGATGTGATATCAACACGCACCGGTTCAAATCTATAACCTGGGGATATGATTTCCACGACATAAGACCCTGAAGGAACATCGTTCACAGCAAAACTTCCATCGGTTCTGTAACAAGACAATCAGACCATTTAGTGCTCACAGAGGCTGCACATTTTCATTTCATCCCAGTAAACAAAAGGGTTAGTAACCAAACCTCAAGTGTAACCACACAGGCATGTTGTCATGATGGAACGTACAGTTGCCATTGCACACATCGTCTCAGATAACACTAATGACCTCTCACTGGACACATTTAAAGGTTGGCCTGTTCAACTGCTTTTCAATGCAAATATTTAATCAGTCAATGAATTACATTTATGCTTTAATAACATATTTCAGGAGGTGTTCCTTTGAGATGCTGTTCAACTGCATTGCGTTATACTGACAGATGTCTCTATTAGGTTGTGAGGTAACACTGTTGATATATTGGCATATTGGATATCGGCAATAAATCCAATATCGTGCTAGATAAAGAATGAATTTGTTTATGCCAATTGTAACTTTGGACAATAGAGTTAATAACCATACGACATATGGGAAGCATAGGTGTATC
This sequence comes from Solea senegalensis, assembly GCF_019176455.1. Taxonomy (NCBI): domain Eukaryota; kingdom Metazoa; phylum Chordata; class Actinopteri; order Pleuronectiformes; family Soleidae; genus Solea; species Solea senegalensis. The sequence goes on along the minus strand of NC_058037.1, from coordinate 15,411,468 downwards.
ATTTAACTGCACCACTACAATATACTCCCGAAAGCGAGGTCAAACATGAACAACAATCACGTCCCTAACGACCGGGATTGTTTTGATGACACTAACCTCAGGTTAAAGTCCTGAATATAGCGATAAATAAATTAGTTCCAGATGACACGAATGAAACCCAAGATAATTCAACATAATTAATTTACAGTCAGTACTGTACCCCCGCCAGCTAACAACATTAGCAAGTCAAACACCCACTTAGGCTAGTTGGCTAAGCTAATGCTACCTAGCCTGGCTAACCAGCTAGCTGGTTCGCAGAGGAAGCCGCGGGCCGTTTCCTACCTTAAAAACCCGACATATTCTTCGCCCTCCACCGTGACTCTGGCCATGGAAACCCAGTCCTGTGGTTTGACGCCGGGGACAATTGCCCTGCCCTCGATTTTGAAGCGATCTCCGTTCGCCTGTCCCTGTACACCTGCGGCAGGCCCCGTTTCCAAGTCGACGAAACACCACGCCACGGCGAGCACAGCCTGCGCGTAGAGCCACAGCAGCGGTAACCTGTCACTGTGCAGCAACATCACTGTCAAGTGTGTCTTTACAAGAAGATATTAAAATAAGATGGAGCTATCTGTGTGCGTCGACATGTACTGATGAGAGAGAGATCCAGGAGACGGAAGGAAGGCGCAGAGGAGTCGGCGCATCAGCTGTCTGCGCTGAAGATGACGTCATTAAACAAAACCAAAACTTTATTGCTCAAGCGGACAATGACACTCCTCTCCTGCCTCATACCTTACAGAACATGCACTACGTTGTTTTCAACGTAAAAAGTATCAACGTAAACATCTCAGTCAAAAACACCACCTGGCATCCATAACGTTGAATTACTGCCTCCTATTGCCTTTTCTGCTAATTATGTAGCATTCAAAAGCAATACAGACACCGCCCTCGCCTGCCTTTGATCTGCACGTTGCTGTGGCAACTGTGGTAAGAAACTACAACGTTCCAGCAGCCATCACATAGTATTTTTGCACATTAAAGTCAGGAATATTATCATAGGCTCTTCTCCTTTCTATTTCAATTCACTTAAGTGTTTACTGACACAGGCTCCTTGTTGCTGTAACATGTAAAAAAAAAAAACACTTAAAAGCCATTTTAAAAATACCTCTTTGAGGAAACTGAGACACCATGTTTCATGACAGTATATGACCCAATCACTTATTTATGCTAAAGGTGATACTTGTTTAATAAAGCTCTGGCAAAAAAAGAAAGTCCACCTGTGAAGCTAGTAAGAAAAGCTGACAAACCTGTTCAGTGACATAAAGTTTGCTTGAGGATAGCAATTATGTTTACTTAAATCAATTTGATATTGCACAATAGTCTTAACTTTCCCTTCTCAGGCTTACTTCCCCCGTGAGGCTCAGCATCATTTCACACCATCTGCACAGTTCTGATTTATCCAATTTATTAAAAGAAGATTAAAAGAATCATTTGTTTTTATAGTTTACAGTCAAATGTCATATGTAGAGGCAAAAATGAAAACAAGCTCTAATAACTTAAGACTGACACAGATTCAAGTTCCTGATTCCGAAGAACCCAGGCTCAAAAAAACAACAAAACGGAGCGGAGCATTTGTTACATCCACAAGTGCATTATCGTTCCACGGGCAAAGAGAGGCGTCGTGAGAAACAAAGAGCTTGGCACTTCATAGAGCAACATTACACCGAGTCTCATGGAGGTCCACTTAATATGCCCCTTCACAAGACGGTCCCACTTCAATGTGAAGCAGTCATTTGACGTTATTCTCCTTTTTGCAGAAAGGCTCTCAGAGCCTCCGTAAGAGTCTCCAGCTCTCACTGAGGGAGTCATCTGAATTGTCAAATTCAATCCCAGTAAGAGGTTTGAGTTAACGTGAACCAGTCCATTTCTCTGGCGTTTGTGATTATCAGTTGGAAACACAGCCATGATGCGGCAGTAGTGGTTGTATCCTCTGAGGGCGACACAGACGAGTGTCAGGGCAGCTGCGACAGATAAGCCTCAATGGCCTGCAACAAGAATCAAAGATAACATTAGTTGTCGTTACAGCCGGCGATGCATCCTGTATGTGTCAAAATAATCTGGTTTTTAGATGTTAGCACAATGAAGAGACATCAAAGGGCTATAACACAATTTTCAAAATGAGTCTGTTTAACACAAGATAAATCACTTCTACACGGAACCTATGCTTCTGTATCTCTAATGTAATATGATAGTAAACATATTTCCTTCAAAACATCATGATTGGGGCTGCAACTCACAGTTTTCACAATCGATTCATCAGAAAATGTTGATCAGATTTTTCTCAAAGGTTTAGTTTTGTCCACAAAGTTACTTTTTATGATTTATTTGTTGTATGGAGCAAAGCCACAAGATAAAATGGATATTAAAGACGCTGAAAAAATCTGAGACCTTGTCTTGATAAAAAGTCTCGACACTTAGTAAACGATTAACTGTTGCAGCCTCTTTATCAAATGTTTTTTTTGGCCCACAAACCACAATTATCCATTAAAGTGATTTTAATAAGTATAAAACAAAATTGTTGACAAGTTATACTAACATCATGGTAAATATGATGGAAATATGAACCAGGATGTAAAGATGGGAACGCAGACTCATCTCATGATAAAGCTGCAGCTTTTATAAAGAAAGGGAGTGGTTGCTGTGTCCACCCAACATCAACAGAGAGCAGAAAACCAAACAGCAGGAGTGGCTGTAAAGTCTGTTTCAACAGTTGTGTGATAAGTCACTAACGTCATAACATTCATTTAAAAGAAAAAACCAAAGGTGGTGCTGATTCAATCATTTTCAGCTTGTTTTGTCAGTCAGTAAGAGACCTTTTATGAGTCTTTAAAAAGAAAGCTTCACCATTCAAATTTTTTGAGAACTTCTGAAAGACAATGTGAAAAGTTTTGTAAAACTATCCAGCTCTTTACAAATTTGTCATGGCCACCGGCTCATTAAATTAAATTTCTAATCATTTTCGATAACAATAGCATCCCTTTCACCTTTGCCAGCTCTCCTGTGGATCCTGGAACCAAACATATTCGGGCTCCTTCCTTCCACAAGTCCTTCAGCCGCTGCCTCATGACTTCAACATTCCTGCAATAAGCAAAGACAACGGCAAAAATAAACTCAGTACAAGTGCATAGTAAACTCACAGGCACCAAGCAATCAGCACTATTAAAAATCATATGAAATGTTTATGTGTATGTATGTATATATATATATATATATATATATATATATATATATATATATATATATATATATATATATATATATATAGATATATAGATATATAGATATATAGATATACATATATACACACACACAAGAGCAGCATTTCCAGTGATGTCTGACACATTCGTTGTACACAGATTAAGTAATTACTAATCTGGGATGTTAGGTCGCGATATAGATGTGGACACTTCTGGGCCCCTCACCCTGTAAGGACCTAGCCCATTTTTGCTGAAGAGTATCACACCGTCAGAATCTCCAACCAACACATGCCTAAATAAAACACTGCTTGTGGATTTTTCCATTGGTAGAAGCTGCAGCTCAACTGCCGCTGAATTACTTTTTCTTTTGTGGATGAAACATTTCCATTTCATTTGAAAAAAAAAAAAAAAAAGTTCATATTTAACTTACTATTTATCAGATTGCTTGATAAAAAAACATAGCCATATGCATTAGTACATACATGTATATAGAATTCAGGATGCATTGCATGCACAGCACTATAAGTCACTGACAAAACAAAACAGTTTGCCAACAGCTGCAATTACCTGTCAAGTCTTGTCATGAAAAAAAGACTATTAGGTTTAATTTCCGAAATGTAAGAAGAAGACGACCCACCTGTCTTCTGAAAAACTGCCCTGCAGTCTTTTCTCATTCTTTGAAAGTTCTGGCCACCATTTCCTGATGACGGACTGAACCCAGTGTAAACCCACCACTATGTGTCTGTAAAAGCAGCCAGTGAGACACATGTTATTTAGATGCACAATAATACATGGAAAAATTAAGTTAAAAGACTTTTATGTTGTTGTTTAAGCTTGGAAGAGAATCTGCCACTGATCCAAGACGTTTCATAACATTTGTTCATCAGTCCAGAAAGGCTTAGAACAGTGATGTTCCATCCTTAATAAGACAAAAGGTCCAGTGTGTAAACTTCATCTTCATTTTGTTATCAGTGTACAATCACCTGATTGTATGACTTATTGTTGGTCATTACCCCATAATAAGCCTCTTAAATTTAAATTAGGAGCTTGGATCAGCTACAGAGGGAGCCATTTTGGATCACCATGTTTTTACAACAGTCCAGAATGGACAAACACATTTGAGTAGTGATGCAAACTGAAGGCCGCACAGGTTCTACAACACTGCAACATGTGACTTCATGTTGCTACATTTTACACACTGTACCTTCAAACATCAAACTGCTTTAATCTCAGTACTTACTGATGGAATGTCAGAGAAACTTGGATCATTTAAAATATGAGCGCTTCCTTTGTGCCACTTACTCTTCGTATTTACTGGCAAGAATCACTTTGATTTGGGGCATGAGGTCAACACAGCAGCCAAGTGACAAACATGGCGCTTCGGTTTGAAGACTGATGCGACACCAAACACAAAAAAGATGAAAAAAGGAAAAACAGAAAAGCGTCTGAAGGTTAAAAAACAGCAGCAACAGCAAACACAATCTACACAAGCTGACGAGAAGTTACAGAAATGAGGAAACAAAAAGTAACTTAAACACATATGCAGGCATTAAACTTACAGATTAATTGATTACAATGCATTTGCTCATCTATACTTATCTATTAAATATGAATATCTAAAAAGTAGATATTCTTAAACTGATTTTTCACTTAAACACCATTTAGATAATGTTGCTAATATTCTTCCGACATAAAAGGAAAAAATATCAAAGTCAGATGAGACTCACTCGTTTGTTAAGACAGGTAAGCAATCGAGCAGCACGCCTGTGTCTTGAATCCTGGGGAAACAAGTTTAAAAAAGGAGTGTGATCACAACATTTACTTGTGAAATACCCATTTTCAAAATGCACCGTTAATCATCACACTTACCATACTAGGTAGGCCACTAATTCACTGGCATTTCGTTTCCATAGTGTAAGGGCAACTTTGAGTCGCAGATTTCTTCCAAAAAGAACATGAGTCATGGTTTCATGGTCCTTTGATAGCTGTACAGAACAAACAATGCATATTTTAATAACCTCACTAAAATAACATGTAGACAACCAAACAGCAAAACAATAGTTTCAACTCTCACCTCAGTGAAGTCACCATACTTGGAGGTGGCCCCTGCCATCTTGGAGGCCTTTGCAGAGTTCACAGGGAGCCCACAGTTGTCATTGTAGCGAATGCCCCGCACATCATCGGAGCATGTCAGCTCATTTTCTTTGTTGGCCATGCCGGGGTCACGGGCACGGCCCACATCTGATGATCTGCGGTGCAGCTTTGAGCCCACCTCCCCCTGTGGACAACCTTTCCTCTTGCAAGATGACAATCGCTTCGCTGTGACTGGACTGCGTACTTTGTAATGCACTTGAAATCTGCAGAGAGGGAGATCAGGATGGACCAGATGCAAAGAGGTCATGTTTTGGAGAACAGTAAAATGCAAATCCACAGACATGGTGAAAATGGTTTGGTCAAGGTGTCTTAATGGTCTAATCAGTACATTTCCATGCACAGTTGAGCTACCGTTAAAAGTTGCCACGTTTTGGACGCTTTTGTCTTATCTTTTGATGTTATTTTATGAATAAGCCGAAACTGGGAACTGTAACCAGCTCGAGTCAAACTAAATATATACATGTAGTAGAAGCTCGACTCTCAGTCACATAATCTGGGTGTTTTAGTTTTTAGTCGACTTTGAAACATTCAATTTAGTATAATTTCAGTCATGATAATTGTTTCCATGCACTTCTAAAGTCCAGTTTTAGCCTGGCTAACACAGTAATTTGATTATTTCTAATGTCATGTAAATGTACTGACTTTGTGAATGTGAGGGATGACCTGTGGGATACAGAGGCCCAATCCCAACCACCCACCATCTAATCCCAATCCGTTCACGTGGAGCTTCGCCATTTTTGGGGTCACTCCAAAACAAATTAACGTAGAGTACCCAGCACTTAAATAGCGTGTCTGTATCAGTGAAGAACCCACACATTTATGACATCTGTGTTTCTGCTTTATCAGTATGTTGAATTTATCTCATATCTCGTTCTCGTTGTAATGAAGTATACATATTAAGTGTTCACATGGACAATGGAGAAAAAAAAAAAATAGAATATGTGCATTTATACAGAAATTGCTAGTGGGAACTCCCAAGTAATAACAACTCTGATCTGTGCCAGATCTGTTTATCACAGCAACCCACAGACAATTAAAAGGCATTACTTTTCCACAGAATAAAAAAACAATAGAAAAAGCTCAGATAGTATAGTTGAAGAAGAAAAAGCAGCATCATGTATTGGTTATATGAATTGCTGAAAAATGTAGAAGTGAGATAGCAGCAAACGGAGGAAGACGGTCAACTATTGTAGTTGAAAATGCTGACTCAGCATTCCCAACTGACAAAACAACTTGTACTCCGTGCCATCTACAGCTGCGAGTTTGACTTAATTTGTAGTGACACTTGGTGGTTAAGTGGTGGTGGGTAGGGTTGTGGTTTGGGATTGGGCCAGGTCATGAGTGAGTGGTCATAACTTAATGAAACCCCCAACATGCAGAATCAAAGACTCACCTTTCTTTATCTAATTCGTCCTTATTTATATTTTCCACCTAAAACAAAAGGATATGGGATGAGGCCACTACTACAAACTCTACTACTACAACACACCACTGAACTGTGTCCACTAATTAAGACACAACAGGACATTTACTCAGACAATAATTCATGGGCTCGTCTTTCATATCTTCGTACCTGCTTCATGTTCTTTTCAGCAGACAGATGCCAGCAGGATCACAGAAAGCCATTGGATTTATTCCTGTGCAGTCTAAAAACTCCCCGTTTCCAGACATGCTTAGCAGCTGCCATAATAAGGGACACTGTTGGAAAAACAAACGTGGACACTCCTTGGGCAAAACATTACACTTTTAAGACGTGCAACAGGTCACACAGGTCTCTCTCCGTGGCCTACAAAGCCACAGAATGAGTTCCTATGAAAAGCAGGTGATAAAAGCTGCACCACTGTAGGGAACATAGGGTAAAAGACAAGCTATAATCGAGATAAACAAAACATGCATTTAAGTAAAGAAGGCGTTGGCTGCTGCGGGACAAGCATTAGGGTTAGCTACCTGAGCTGCAAGAAGAAATATTACTCAAGACGCTACGCGCGGATTCAAATGTAAATGAGACAGTCGAGGTTTGGAGGAGCGTGACATTGCACTTCGTCACGTCTCTAAACCCATATTTACACAGGTAGCTTTTGCTGTTAGCCTTTAGCTCAACTATCAAGGATACACGAGGAAGCTAACTAGCTGGGCCGCTAAGTGGAAGCTAGCTAATTAGCCTCCCCCCAACTAAGCATATGGCTAACCAGGTGACACTATACACGTTACTTTCGTAATGTAAACAGTTTTAAAACCAACCGGTTCATTTTGTCAGTTGTGTTGAGCTCTCCACAGACAGGTACATCCACAGCGTGACACAAGCTATTACAACTCCGGCGTAAACTGTGTGTGTAGGGTAGGTTAGGTTAGCTAACGTCCCACTGTCCCACCATTCAAATGAATACACCACCGGTGAGTAAGGATTGTGGGATTGATTTTGGCAATGGAAAACTCGTGTTTTGGCGACGCCTGCTGGACAGTTTTAAATACTACAATCGCATGGCGCCACCCAGTGGCGTTTAGCTTATAATGCAGATTTTTAGTGCAACACTGAAATTGTTGGACATAGTCTGTAGAAGCCTCAATAAGAAGGGGAGATAAATTCATAAATGCCTACAAAAGGGACTAATTCTGGATATACACACCCAAGACTGCTGTGAGTTGCATGCAACTCCTCAATTGAGGTAAATGAGTATAATTTCCACTATTTTGGAAAGTGGAAATGTAAAGTGGTCATGGGGCCATGCTCCAAAAAATCAATAATAATGTCATGTTCTTAATGGAGGGAATGGCACAATCCTTACAGATGATTTAAGGGCATCCTTAATCCGGCATGTACTTAAATTTCAAGATCCCCTTTTATATATTTGTGGATGTGGCTTCTCTTGATATGTTTGGATGGAGGATCATTTCCTGGCATGTCTCGGGCATACTGCGGGCAACAAAAACCGCCAAAGAACACAGAGCAGTTCTGAGTGAGCCGCTGTCATCGCAGTGAAGTGTGTCTGTCCTGATGAAGGTGCGCTTGTCTCTGGGTGATACTGCCTCTACATGCTGAGTGGTCATTAAAAGGGTGGGTGGAAATGAAAGCAGTGAATCGCACTCACTGCGCGCTGTTGTCACCACTTCTCAGCACAGTTCAGTATCCAGGAGTGACAATGAAAACAGCGCCACAAACAAAACAAACTTCTGAAAGGTGCTGAAAGGTGTGAAACTTGTGGAGCCCGTGCCAAGGCACATTGGCAAATCTCACAGCAGAATAAAACCAATTTTTTAAAAAAATGAGTGGCATTTCCTCTTGGCAGTAACCCGCCAGTGACTTAGTTAAACCACAAAATGCCTGATTGCCGTTTCTTTTTATCGTGTCCAAGAATCAGGGTGCAGCTGCACACACCAACCCAAACATAGCAAATATTGGACTGGCTAGTCAAAATAAGTAAGAGACATTCAAAACAACATGGTGCGTTGGTGTATAATATGAACAGCATCCAAACAAAATGTTCCAACCATTTGCCGGAGGCGTGATTAGATTTTGGTGAACCTATGGTACAATGGTGGTAATTCAGCGGCACAGGAATTTAACTGAAAGTACAAGATCAGTGTGGAGTGAATGTGGACATGCATACATACACTATACACAGGCTCCTATAGAAAAAAAAGAAGGAACAATTTGTTTCTGACACAAGTAGCCCCTCACAAAATCATTTACTTGATCATGAACAGATTAATACGACAAGATTTACCTCCAGATGAAAACAAAGAGCTAGTTAGAGTCTGTCGGTGTTGAAAATGTCATTTAATCCATAAAAATTCCCTTCATGCTCATGAAAGTGTCCTTTAGCGGGACTAAGAAGCAGCATGACTTGAAATGACATGAAGTGAAAGACAATTAAACCTGTTTTATTGAGAAGAATTCGGCCAGGAATGATTCTGGATCTATGGCTATTTCATTTTAGTGTGTTTTCACTTAAAGAGGACCATATGTGGACCAAGTACTTCATTAGGAAGAGGACTAGTTTCTGGACCACTTCACCTCTGAAGGGGTCTCAATCCTCTCTCAGTTCATACATACTTGTAGCTACAGTGTGCTCCTGTTCTATAGTGAAATCATAAAGTTTCTGTGCATCGTACACAGTTATTTGATGTGGACCTCATTTGTCTGCAGAAGTGCAGTAGTTCCTGTTTTGAATCCACCTCCCGGGGCGGTCTGAGTTCTTTTGAAGCGCTGAAAAATTATTTTTAATTTCTATTATTACTTGCTATTAAAAAACCTGACAATGATGGTCTTAATGTCTCTCCTTTTTTTCAGCTTAAGGCACTTTACCAAGTATGAAGGGATTAAAAAGTTAAAAAAGCTCGTTAATTCCTTCGTGGCCTACATCAAACAAGCAAACTAATTTACCATTTTGCTTTATCAGTGAAGGACACGCTACTTAACTGGCTAAAAGCGATCAACTTTGCTCTCTAATTTGTGTTTTCCTGCCCCTTATTCCCCAAACCCTCCATGAAAGATCAAGAGGGTGCAAAGGATCCGGCCTGTAGCCCCTTGAATGTGCTCGTGGCCACCGGAGCTTAATGTCGGTAATTGTGTTGACGTTATTATGTAAGACTGTTTTGAAAGGTGCTTCACACACACACACACACACACGGCACCCTCTGTTCCCGCAGTGGCTCTCTGCCACGTTGAAGGGTCCTCGCTCCACGAACGGCAAACCACACAAAAATCAAAGGCATGGCACAGATCTCAGGGAAGGAAACATGGCAGCGAGTTTTGCATTCCTGTCCCAGGATTCAGGGACAGATGGTGAGAGGATGGAGAGAATTCTCTCAAACCGAGGCATGAATTCGGACTCGCCATGGCTGGAGGTGACGTTCCCAAGGGAATCGTCTCCGACTCCGCCCCACACCAATAAAGCCTATATTTACATCACCCTCTCTGCACATGCTTTGATCGATGCTGTGCTCAGGAGACACGCGGATGTAATTTTATTCGAGCAATGACGTCAAGTATGCATGAGCCGCATGGGTAACTGTGGGAATGTTAGTCAAACGGTCAGATTTTATCTAACACGTTTCGCGAAACAATCTCTTAGACACTGCACTCACGTTTCCCTTTGATCAAACTGCATAAGGAGATATTGTTTTTGCATTTACTTGTTCAACCAAAATACTGTTTGACTACTTCTCACCACTGCAATCACTGGTATGTCTTTTGTTTCGGGCCACGGCCGTTGCATCAAGTGACTCCGTTTCCAAACATTTCACAGGAGGACAAATCCCAGATTGCGTGTTTATTTGACCGACTCTTCTTTGTGCCAGCCTGGTTCTGTTCCCTTGCCAAGTTTGTTTGCAATTTCAGGCTGGAGTGCTGATTTATTTGAGCCCTGCGTTTGCTGATAAGGTCACGTTTAGATGAGTTGGTCGCTCGCTATTGTTCTACCGACTCAGGACATTCACATTTCCACGTAGGTGGCCCTTTAAAGCAAACAGATGCTGAGGATTAGAACCCCGTCCTCTTTTGAGAGCTTGTTGCAACACTAGATGGCAGTGTGCGTCTGTAAGTGTTGGACAACCAGTTGGGTGTCAAGTGTTGTTTTTTGTTTTTTTTGCTGCCAGCTATTATGGGATCCAGCCATTCAGTCCACCTCACGATCTCACAGAGATTTGAAGTTAGACACAGCGCTGGCCAAAGTCAAATGTGCTTACCAAGAAATGGCAGACAAAAAAGTTGGTCTGATGTTTTCTCTCTTGGAACGTTTAAAAGATTCTTTATGGGGCTTTAAGAACCTAATTGGCCCTAATTAGAGACGGAAAAAGGATGCACACAAATATTCAGAGATTCTTCAGCTTCGTCTGAGCCGAAAGTGACATTCGTCAAACTATATGTTGACTAATTCAAAATCTAAAATCCTAACAGTGTGTCTTTACATGCACAGGATACCTACTGTACATACGTGTTGATTTAGTTTGAGTTCAACAGTAGAACAGTAAGTACCACCAGAGGAAGCGTACCACAGTTTGAGAACCATGGACCTAGGTGGCTCCAGAACGTCTTTTTTCTGAAATCAACATTTGACCTCACTTTTTTTTATCATTTGTTCACAGATTTTGAGATTTTTTTTTTTACACCTGCAACCGGGCTCTTATTGGTCGACACCAGCTGTCAATCACACTAGTGTCCACCCGTTTTCACCAAATGTATCATCATGCACTATTGAAGAAGACCTGAAACTAGCGATCGATACCCTAAACGTATCATGGAAATATTTACTTTGTATTCAAGTGAGAAGCCGTGTCATTTTCCCATTAACTTCCATTCAAACTGACATCTTTTTGCAGCCAGCTACAGAACATCGCCCCCCTGTGGTTATTCAGTATTTTTACTACTTCCAGGTTGGCTCCAGTGAGAAAACTGGAACGCTGTGTACATTTATTATATACTCTATAGTCTATAGTCATGAACGGCGTAGACTACGGCCTAAAAGCATTAATAATGCGATAATGTGATTTGATTGTGCTGCGGAAGCCTCCAACTGAAACATACTCTACATGTGACTCAACAGAGGTGTTTCCAGCTGCAGCATTCCCCCTTGTTTTTATTTTTAAGCAAAAAGGCCTTTAAATCTGTGCGTATGCTCATTGCCCGGGAACAAACATTAAACAGACACAGTTACAGATGAGCTGGTGAACGTAGTGAAGCGTTCACCAGCGAAAGAGCTGCATATTTTCCAGAGGAGTCAAAAAACACGAGTAGAAGATTGGACTTGCTTTCGTCAAGTGGACAAACAGTAAATGACTGATAATGCGACTTGCTGTCTGCTGGATGTCGACAATAACAACTTTACTGGGTGATAATATGTCATTGTTGTGTTTACAGGCTTTGTTGCCAAGTGGGAAAGATGTACACATATTTGTTTTTAGAGCTTCATCAAAATTAATCATGTGGCATTTAAAGAAAAATGTGAAAAACAAGATAAAATGGTGTCATTAAAGTGGTTGTTTTCTTTAATTGTCTTCACCCCCCAGAGGAAATCCAGTTTATTGTAGCGTAAAGCACAGAAACGCAGTAGATCCTCACAGTTAAAGTGCGTGGCAAGAGCTTGAAATGTTACTTAAAGCACTCAAATGTGTGCTATCGAAAGAGAAGATGTTGTGACAAAGATGATAAAGTTGAATTCTATTAGTAGATTCATTTTGCATCATAAAAATACGTTTACATTGTGAACCGTTATCGCGCCATATAAAACCAAACACTTTTATTTTGAAATGATGTCAAATATCATCATAAATATCATTATTTCGCTGTCTTTTTTTCAAAAAAGCTGGACAAAGGTCATTTGAGTTTGAGACCCCCATGTTTTAAGTCATTTTATGATCAAAAGCAGCAGTTTAATAACAAAATGTCTGGAACGCTCCGGCTTCTGTGATGGCTTAACTCGCGCTCGTCAGATTTAGGAACAGTGAGACGCCAGTAATTAGGCAAACGTGAAACGAGGTGTAGGATGTGGATGTTCTACCACTTTATTATCATCCACAACCATGAAGGAAGGGCAACGTGTTCCGTAATTCAGTTACAGCAGAGCACAAGATCAAAAACAAGGCAGGAGGGCACATCCTGACAAGTGATAACTCAGAGCCAAACCTTCGGTGCTGTCAAAGGAATGCTGACTCTCGCATAGTAACCCTGACTCCCAACTGCACCCGTCACACTTAACCTTTGACCCTGACCTTCTGTTTACGCTTGTCTTACTTGAACATGTCCCATATTTTTCACATTTTAAAGAGGTTTTATATGTTTTGGCTATGGCTACGTAGCATTCATTAACATCTGTAGCAGGAATGTTGCAAGTGTTGAAAAATTTGCCTTCTCGCCAAGAGCTGTTGAACTCACCGCCAATGTTATCTCTTGTTTTGCTTCTACAAATTAACCTCCATGGAGATTCTGTGCACACACACAAACGACTGCAGTGTGAATAGTGTAGCCTGCAGTATTTGAAGAAAATATGGTGTGTGTTTAATCGTGATTCCTATACCTGTCATACCTATGGTCTAATTTAATTTTGGATCCATAAGAGATGAATCTTTATTTTTTATTTATAATTTTAGCCACTTACCATAGCAAAAGGCTCCTGCACCAAATTCCATAGAGAATATTAACAATTTTACATCATGGCACGGAGGAGCTGTTGATCCATGCTGCCTCTATTAAATATTTAAAATGTAGTATTTTGTTACTTTGATGTTTTAAATACTGCAATACTGCACCTAAGTGACTAAAACTTGGCAAATGAGGCGGCAGTAGACCAGCAGCTCCTGTGTTCCCATGAGCTAAAAACACAGATTTTCTCTATGGACTTTGGTGCAGGAGAGTGAGAGGTTTGCAAAACCTCAGTTTCCAGCCAGAAAAAAGCTGCTGAGACTTAAGATAGTGTATTCTTAGATTTTATTAGGTATTGTATATGTTTGGTTAAGTGGTTAAAATCAGTTTTTCCTCGTGTCCTCGTGTTAGGGTTTGTGTTTCAGGCTGGTTTCTAGTGCTTTGAGCACCTTTACCGGTGCTTTTAGTCATACCACTCTTTACAGACACAGGAGAAGCAACATGCTTTCACCAAAGAAGAGGAACCAACTGCTTTAGGCTCTGTAATGATTGACAAGAGCAGTATAGTTTCCATCATAACCCCTCCGTCGTGGCTCCCCGTCAGCTGCCCCAGGATCCCAACACCCTGACCCATACAGGCCAAAAAGAGACACGCAAGAGTGGCCCCATACAGGAGGTTAGCTGTCCCGTTCCCGGCACTCAATATTCCACAGTTCTGGATATACATATATATATATATATATGTATATATACGGACGAATAAACGAATAAACATTACAAGTGTCCCCGAAACGACTGATTTTCACCACCATCTACACAAAAACGGTCCTCAATGTTATACATGTGGACAGGGAGACTGTGCTGGTTTGTGTGACACTGATGTTATAGTCGCTTTGCCAAACTGAATTTTCCTCTTCTCAATGTGGCTTTGGATGATCACGGCGCTCTGATGTATAGACCCATGCACGCATGCAACCATGGATGTAAACACCCCGACGATATAGAGTGTGGGAAGAGTCACCTGTCTGTCAACGGATAATTACAAATGTAAAAAAAGAAACTGCTTTATAGATATAAATAAGGAGGAAACAAACCGCAGGGAATGTTGCACACAGTGAGTCTGAGTCCTGGTACGTATACAGTACAACACGGGTCCTGTTCACAGGCGGAGGGAGAGTCAGGTTCCTGCAGGCTGTGTGGTTTTGTGGCATTTGGCAATTTCACAACATCATTACTAGCATTTTACATTTGCCCTCATTAGAACACCAGCATATTGTATTGTACACATACGACTCATGACTATTAATTAGATTTTTCATTAGACGACCAAAATGTAATCCAATGAATGGGAAATATAACATGTGGTGCTTGCAGTTCACTTGATTTAATTTGTAGAAGACGACGAGAAAAAAAAGGAAACTATAGGAATGTTGAGAATCAAAACAACCCAAGTTGTCACATTGGATAAGCTGGAATAAGAGTTTTACTACAGTTTTAGCTTTAGCTTGCTGCACGGTCAATTTAGTTGTGTTAATGTAAGACTAAAATGGTCAATTCAACACCAATTGGGACCAAAAACACTCTAGGATTATAGTTAAATTTAACATTTTTAGAAAAAAGTAATACAAAAGAGTAAAATTGAACACTAATCAAGAATACATCAGTCTTAGTTAATTAAGTTGAGTTAATTGACTCAATAAGTGTGAACTTAACATATCTTTTAACAAGAAAGTCCTTTACTTGTGTAAAACTGAGAGAAACTGAGAGAACTGAGAGTCAAAGGTATTTTTTTTTATTAAAATTATAGCATAGTCTAAAGAAATTCAGCAATACAGTGGTTTGGGGAATTTTCCCATCGTCAAAAACTAACTTATAGAAAGGATGAAGGGGACAGAAGAACATCAGTACTTCTGTTAAATCAATCAAGAATCTCATTTCATGACAAAATAAGGCCGCGTCCGCCACGTGTAAGGATTCCACAGGTGTGCGACATGACAGGAAAGTGTCGAGTGTCCAGTATTTTGACATTTCTGCAGCTCAACATCTCTCAACATGGTTGTGCTTTGCTACACGACCATTTTGCACAAGCTGGTTGATTTTCTGTGAGGCTTGGTGTACGAATTAAGGAAGATTCATGTTTGTATGGTTTCAGGCGCTTGGTCGACGCAGAGCCTGGTACCATCAGAGGTCTCACCTCCATGAAACACAACTCTCCTCCCCATGTGGTCTGTGAGTGAGTGTGTGTGCGTTTCCCCCTCAGAAAACACTTCAGAGCCGTTGGAGAAAGTTTCCATTTGGCTGCGCGCATGGATCCCTCCCCACTGGTGGTTCGTGCCTCGCCTGACAGCTCCGTGGAGTCTCTGGAGGGAGCTACCATTTACATGATCGGGCGCTAATCTGTTTGGCTGAGTTTAGTCTGCGTGGGTATTAAAAACACTCACTTCCAAACGAGAGCCAGGGAGGACGGATATTCGGCGCTGCGAGACAGAAACCAGTCTGTCAACTCCTCAGCGTGATGGAAAATCAAGAAAAACACACGTGTAATCATATTCCATTCTAGCGTTTGGTAAGTGCTACGGAGCAAGATGCTGCCTGGTGGTCTGGGACGTATCTCTAAAGATATGTCTTTTAACAAGAACTGCAACCATTAACCAATTGATAAAGCTCTGTACTCTGAACAGGGTCTGGATCCTGGGATCCAGGACCTGTCAACACATCGCTCCATCCTCTTCATGATGAGATCTAGCAGGACGTCCACAGCCTGATTCACATTCTATGCGGCACTCGACGCCATAAAAATAGACCTGGATTACATATTTTAAACTTTCCTCAAAAATATTCCAAATCCAACATTTAGAGATTTTGCAGCTACATGGCGTCGTTTTAGTAGACCAAGTGTTGCATGATGGGATAGTGCGATATCAGTCAGAAGATAAAAGAAACATTCTACAAGATAGTGAAAGTCGATACCACAACATCGTCAGCGTAACACAATAAACCAAAATATCCAAATATATCAGTCACTCCATGAGATTAACCGTCTGTGGAAGTTGAAGGTCCAAATTAAAGCTGCTATATGCTGCATTCAAATTGAATTGTTTAACAAACTTACAAAAGGATTTCATTTGAAAACTCCCATTAAATTTGAAGTTTTCAGGATTTACCATGTCAGGAAGGAAGTTATCTCCTAATCTATGCACCATCACTGACCTCAAAATGCCTTTATCTGGAACGACCTTTAATACCTGCTAGCACTGTGATAACTTAATTTTGCTCTTAATGTATTTCTTTGTCATTTTATTGATTGTTATCTATATTGTATGTTTTATTCCTATTATTACCTCCGCCTATGGTGTTTCAAAATGGTTGGTATGAGTATGCAGGATCTATATTAATATCAATTCATTTATTGATTAAATAATCCTTCATCCCCTACACCCACTGCGACGTGGTGGTTTCACGTTTTCATGGTCTGTTTTTGTGTAGTCATGGAAAACACAAGCTTGTTTTGATTTGAAATCTTATTGGGTACCTGGTGGACGACAGCTATGCCAGCAGATTATTGCACTCTAAATACTAGGCCATGTTTATTACAATATTGTGATGGCTAAAGAAACGAGATCTTTCTTTATTTATTGATCGCTATCAGGACATAAAAAGAAGAAGATAGAAAGTGATTCAGACAGAAAAAGTGACAGATTTAAGCTTTAGTTTGTCAACTCTGACCCGTCTCGGCACTGTGTTGCCCTACCACGGCTGGATTAGAACACAATTCCCACTGATCTCCCACTCGCCCTGCAATTCTCAATGGGAACTAATTGGACACACCTGGAGAAAGTTTGCATCACAGACCAACT
This sequence comes from Solea senegalensis, assembly GCF_019176455.1. Taxonomy (NCBI): domain Eukaryota; kingdom Metazoa; phylum Chordata; class Actinopteri; order Pleuronectiformes; family Soleidae; genus Solea; species Solea senegalensis. The sequence continues at coordinate 15,394,144 of NC_058037.1, read as the reverse complement.
AACCAAAAACTACGTGAGTCCAATCTGTACAGACAGGCTGAGATAAAGGGGAATAAACAGCAGAATTCAGCTGTCAAGCACGCCACCAACTTCCCATGCAGAACTTAAACAGCTCTGTCAATGAGCCACATGGAAACACTGGGAACACACTGTTCTGTAGCTTCGCTTCTGCTCAATGCTCCTTCAAGCCCTGAGCGTGAACGCGGACGAGGAGAAATATTTAAACATGTGTCGGTCATCACTGCATCCTCTGCCAGCCAGCCAGCACATTGTCCTGGTTGTTTTCGGTGCACTACACGGCGTCCAGCTGGAAGTGAGCACACGGCGGCAGCGTGCTGAGCAGATGTGAGGAACCTGCCTGCAGCCCTCTGTGCTGCTGGAATAACACTCAGCACATCAACACACTGCCATGAAAAAAAGAAGAAGAAGAAGAAGAAAACACTTAGTGGTCAAGTCGACTGAAGCGCGCCAAGCTCCCGGCCCAGCGGGAGGAAAGGTCAGCTGAGAGAAAGTCAGGCTAAGGCAGTGAGAGAGCGACTGGCTGATCTTTTAAGGCCTTTACAAACACTGTCCTCTGGGAGGGAGGTGGGTAAATAGATAGGTAGGTGGGTGGATGGGTAGGTAGACAGGCAAGTAGATAGGTAGGTAGGTAAAAACACCTACACCTTCACCCTAATGGGAGAAGCTGAAACTCAGCATCTCAGATCTAGTACATTCCATGGCAACCTTTTAACATAAATTATATAACACAATCATTCTGTTATTTTGTGAAGCTTCCACATTTGTGTTTTCTGCCATTTGTGTCACCATAACATGTAACTCAGGCACCTTTTATTACAGATGGGCCGTATTGGAAATGTAATTTTTCTGTGTTTCCTGGTTGTCCATTTGTCCGTCTGTCTTTACCATTCAGTATCTCAGGAACCGTCAGGAAATCCTCTCAAATGTGGCACAAAAACTATAAAGATATACTATAATTAGCTGTTGGAGGATCCTGCCAAGGATCAAGGTAGCTGTGACCTTCCAAACATTGCCTTATGAATGTTCTATCTTAAGAACACTGTGTATGAAATCTTTCAAATTTGGCATAAACATTTACTTACTTAGAATAGTTGGTGTGGGTGGCCAAAAGTTCTTTGGTCCCACTGACACGTTTTGTAATAATGTTTTGTGCTAATTTGAATAAATAAATAAATAAATAAAATAAAAAAATCTTGATTTTGTGACATGTGTTAGTTTTACAACTTACAACAAATGAATCATATAGTGTTCGGGATGAATTAAACATAAGGAAGTATGACGCCAAGGAAAAGGTGAAACACGTAAAATATAGCGTATTATCTCAACAGGAAATGAAGGTGGTGGATGAAGGCTGAAGTTCCACAGTTAAAAATCCCAAACATCACAATCGTCCCATGCAAATACGCACTTGTGACGGATAAAGTCTCTGTCATGTCCCAGTTCACACTGACTGGTGACCAAGTATAGAATAACAAACATCCGACCCTTTGAACCGAAGCACAAGTTAATCTCTCAGAACCAGAATGTTTGTCAGTGAGTGTGTGACTGTGTGTGTGTGTGAGTGTGCGTGGACGATTAAATGCAGTGTAAACTTCCCTCGTCCGGACGGAGAAAACAACACATCTGCCAACCACTAAAACAAACCCCCCTCAGGATGGTTTTTGTCATCATTCACTAGTTAAACTGAATCTAGTGAGAACATTTCAACACAATCATTTGGACCTATTGTTCAATCATTCAGACCCTACAGGGGCCCCGGGGCCAGATGCTGCCTGTGGACCCAAAACATGTTCAGTGTCCTCCAAGAAAAACAAATAAACCCAGAAAAATTGGATCTAACGAATGAATCTCAAGGCGATACGATACCTGAGATGAGACTGGTCTCAGCATCTGTCGCGTTAAAAGCCATTCAGTGGCAGAACACACATGGACTTTTATTTTGAAGTTGTCACAGGAAGTCAGAGATGTCAGTGAGTTTGCTTCCATTGACTTCCAAGAAGTTTAAATACAGTGCGCACTAGAGTTCTTCTCATTTTGGAACCGTCCCCGTCAAACTCTTCCCGTCCCTCTTCGCTCTTTAGCTACATTCCTGCTCACCCTGAGTAGTCCCTAAGCCTTTTGCTCTGTTATTATTCCAAGACTATCTCAGGTCATGAGACTTAAACACCAGCAAATTCCTGCCCTCTGGACCCCCGCGCCCCCCATCTCCCATGTTACGTTCTGCCCGTTAATGCGGTGAAATATCCAGCTATTCCAGGCATGAGAAGAATGGATGTCCAGACTTGGGTTCTTGTTGAGAAAGGTTACGGCTCCTTGCTCTGTTGTGGTTATCACAGACTTCCCGCTGATTAAATGTGATGAATTATAACTAATTGCAGCTGTGTTGGTTATTTACAGCATCTAGAAATGAATTTAGACAGGAAATCTTTGCTTATTTAATTACAAAGGTTAGTTCCCCTCCGCCCCCCCCGTCTCATTGAGTGTTTACACTGTTCCTGGAACTTGACCTTGTAGTGAGAAAATCCACCACGTGTTTACAAGCACTCATAACAGACGGATTTAGCTGTCAATCAGTCGATTTCAGTTCCATGAGCGTTTGAATGTCCCACTTAAAAAGGCGAATCCTTTCCAGGCAATTTTAAACGTGTGTCGCGGCGCTTTGCTTTCCTTTTAATCGCCGATAAACAAGTTCAAGAGCTCGTTTGCGGGCTTCAGGTTCCTCCTTGTGCTTCTCGTTGCCAGATCATCCCTAATTATGATCATTAAAATTCTTCCTTAACTGGCTTAAGACTGACTGACAGCATGACTGTGCACGCAGACGGCTCCTCGCCGCTGCCTCGGCTGCACAATTACACGTGTTGGGGGGGGTTGACGTGTTCATGCACACACATGAGAACACAGACTTTGATTCTGGATCAGACAAACTGCATAATAACAACACGGAGGCCTAACAGTCTCTTTCCTGGCCATGAAGAAGAGAGCGTTTGGGCCGATAAGCCTCTCCTAAAAGCTCGGGTGAGCTATCGCGGCGCTAATCAGCGAGGCGGATCTCATGTTACTCTCACCCCTGTGGGTCTTTGGGTTGAAAACACACGACTTAATCAGTGACATTCATGGAGCTGGGAGTTGAGAGTCAGGGGATCATATTACCCCCAGGTAAGGCGCGGAGGAATGTGGCACACGGAGTACATGCTAGCGACTTGTGACCAGGAGCCGATGAAAGGTTTTGACCTTTCCGATGATTAAACCTGATGTAACTGACGACAGGGACAGTTCAGAGGCCGCGCGAGGCCGGGGAACACGGCGGTGGCAGCTCTGGGATAACACACGCACATAAACTGTTGCCTCGCACCTGGAAATGTAAAACGTGCACAAGAAATACTTATTTGTGGTCAGGAATGACGATTTCTCTCTCTGTACTAACTTGACCTGATGTTATTTAACATAAATGGCTCTACTTGTTCTCTGTGGAGGTACTAGAGCACGGATAAGTGACCCGAGCTCATCGGGACTCGACTGGTCGAGCGTAGTTTGGGCAAAAATCCAGAAATGATCGTCATTTCAAGTTATTTTGTGAAATACGGAGTAGGATATGGTGAAAACATGAAATAAATGAATGAATGACAAGTAAAAAGTATATATTTGGTCAATATTCGCCACAATCTAGGAGGTTTGGAACTCACTGTACCATCTTTTATGAACACAGCAGCATTTATTTGTCTCATTTGAGACTCTTCTATCATACATGTCTTTATGTTTACACAATTTTACACACTTGGCCTGTAAGTGACACTGACAATCACTAATGGAATGAAAGAAAAAAGGGGGTAAAAACCAAGCTGCGATTGTTCCGATGGTGCTGTATTTCTGCTCTAAAACTCCACCGACACGACGACACTGTGGCTCGTTCTGTTTAAAAGCAGCAGGTTACCCTCTCACACAAACATCGACTGATCCTCGAACGGAGCACGCAAATTACCCGGAGCCCCATGAGCCACTGAAGGGGCCTTTGAGAAGACATCTTCTCCCCTCTCATCCCTTTCTGTCTGCACGTCTAATCTTCTCTGTCTGCGTTGCAATCAGCTCAAAGCTTTCGCTCAGTTTTTTTTTTTTTTGCTGTTTACCTTCCATTAGAGATCCAACCTGGCACGGTGGGAATCTGCCGCCCAGCAGCCGGCTCATCAAAGAGTCACTTTAACAGATTTCTCCACGCTTGTGTAAACATTCTTGTTTAGCCATTTATGCAACACCGCGGTGACTGCGTCCTTTCATAGAGAGCAAAACTACGCGCTGAGATTAATTCACTGTGGTCGGTAAAGAGAGGGGGGAAAAAAATGAGAGTAAGTATCACTTTGACAAGTTTTTGATGCATTTTCTTATCAATTTAAAGAACGGGACAATATTAACCTGTTGTGTCGATGTGAAAGAGTTGTCATTGTATAGTTTGTCTGATTTAGGTACATAGAAAAGCCTCCACTGGGTATTTTTATGTGTGATAAAAGATAGATTGAGTATTTTTGTATATTTGTATGTGCAGAAGGTCTCGGTTACAGTAAATGCAGCATCTTATGTGTACAAATTATTGTAACAATATCAACATTGATAAAATCATATCATTTATTATCATAAAACTGTATAAATTATGCCTGAATCGCAGCAGAATGGATACGATGTTGATTGATCGTTTCCACGGGACTGAAAGGAGACGAATATCTTGTAAGCGAGGGGGTTCGAGGAAGCAGAGATTCATGTTATAATCTGATTATCTGTCAAATTAAATCCCAGGAAAACCAAACTCACGGCTCAGAGGTTTCCAAAAAAAAAGAAGCAATTCAGTGAGAATAACGAGCTGATGCACTCATCGCCAGGCAACGTGATGTAATCCCGTCAGCACGAGCCAGACACTTCTGTCTCTGGCTCGCAGTGGACACATCTTGCATCATCTGGCATTGAAGACGTAAGAATATAAAATCTAAAAGGTAACGCGCTTGGTTGTCAACCAAGTGTTTTAAAAAATGACTGCGTGAATTCTCGATATTGAATTCCCAAGGGTCAAACTTTAACCGTCTGAATTTCCTTGTTGATGGAAGCAGCAAGTTCAAGTCTCTTGGTTTTGTTCCACAGTCTGAACTCGTTCTCTCGACACCCAGGTGTTCCAAAAACAGGACACGTCCCTCCAAAACCAGTAAAGGCGATCGGTTACAGTTAAATCATCGTGTCACCCCGGCGGGTCAGCGTTCCGGGGGGAAGCGGGTTGTTTATTTAAAATAGACGAGAAGGCAGAGTTAAGTGATACGGACCCGCTGCGGCAAAGCTGATACAATGAGGAAGAGGGTGAAATTTGAAATTTGACAGGATGTGGGGAGGACAGTGAGAAGGAAAACAGTGACACGAGTTAAATCAAACAAGGCTTCATTTCCAAGTCTCTCAATATTGAATTAATGTTATCTTGTGTAATGAAGAGAGAGGCCAGACTTTGAGGTACAGTATGAAGGCAGGGTGTCGAATTAGTGTGGGTCTGTGTGAGTGCACTCACACAATGGCCCTCTCTGTGTGGACCGCTCAGCGAGCTCTGCACTGTGATACTCCCTCACCCACCCAGTCACCACCAGATATGCTCTGCGGCTGCGACCCACGCCTCCGCATACTTCTGCTCCATAGCTTAAAAGGGCCGTGTGGTGACCTTGCGGTCAAATCGACGTTTCCTGCTCTGGCAAACACAGCGACTGCCTTTCAAGAAGGAGTCTTATCCACCTGCACGGGGCCGAGCGCAGAGATTCACGTGTCCAAACACAAACGCACGGCAGGAAGAGGGGATGTTATTCCAGGTTCATCAGGGGGGGAATGGATGCCACGTGGACGTAAAATATAATAAGCCAAATGAGTTGTTATGAGTGGAGTGGATCCTACCTTGGCATTTCATCCTCTGCTCATTGACTGAGGTGAGGACTGTGTTCAGTGCTGCCACAGGTGGCTGGGAGTTAAACTGCAATGATATCTGTGTGGAGACTTTTGTAATGCAGATGATCAGTCACCTGTCAATGTACTGAATAACCCGAGATGGAAAGTAATCACTCTTTACTTTCTAGTATTTCATTTGGAAATACTGTACTTCACTACATTTGAAATAACATCCATCTCTGAGTGAAACAAATGTTGGCCTGAATTACATTTTTTTATATAAAAATTAAAATTAGAAATTCATGCACGGGAAACATGGGGTAGTGAATTATGAGGACAGGTGAATGAATGTTGAGGACAGGTGAATGAATGATGAGGACAGGTGAACGATGAGGACAAGTGAATGAATGATGAAGACAGATGAATGATGAGCACAGGCGAATGAATGATGAGGAATGAATGATGAGGACAGGTGAACGATGAGGACAGGAAGATGAATGATGAGGACAGATGACAGATGATGTGAGGACAGGTGAATAATGAGGACAGATGAATGATGAGGACAGGTGAATAATGAGGACAGATGAATGATGAGGACAGGTGAATGAATGATGAGGACAGGTGAATGAATGATGAGGACAAGTGAATGATGAGGACAGGTGAACAATGAGGAGGACAGGTGAATAAATGATGAGGTGAATTGGCATTAATTAAGTGATTAACTATTATGAGTGAGTGAGAAAGTTTGTGACCTTTGACCCATTTTGACTGACACATTTTTTTTATTTTGCCAACACTTTAATTTGTAAAGGTTTGCCTTTAATTAGACCAGTACTTCTACTTGTACTTAAGTAAAAATGTATCAAAATAGTGGTACTTGTACTTGAGTGCTCTTTCCACTTCTGTGAGTAACTATGTTTAAAGGTTTGAAATATGACGACTCGATTATTAAAAGTGATCTCAAAGTGTTTTCTGCATACCTTCTTTAATATGTTAATGGATCATGTTCATTCATACTCAAGCAGCAGTGTCTTCTACTATTCAACCTTTACAGAAAGAAAGGTGGAGAATGGACCATTCCTATTGACGTCAATGCCGTCTGATTTTCTTGGAATCAGAACACTTGTCCATTAGAAGACGCTTTCCCGCCTCAGCTGTGCTGGCCGCGTCTTTATTAAACCAGCTGTGGAAAATGTTTTTAAAAATCAAGAAAAACAAAAATAATGTGGCTAGTGTCTTTGGACGAGGTTGACTGTATGGTTTCAGGCATGGTCTTTTATGTGCTCGCTGGGCCACATTCGCAGATGTGAAAGCCTGAAACCGAGTGAACTCCCTCCATCTCGCCTCACCTGCCGCCTCGTGTGTTTTCACCCGCACACATTTAGGATTTGATACGCAGCCACTGCTCGATGCATCTCTCTGCAGTGTGGCAGACGTGACAGGACACACCTCCTCTGCTCAGTGTCAGGAATCTGTCATACCATCAGATACATATTTAATATATATATATAAAGATATACACAGTCCCTGGAGTTTGGGTTGACCTTCCTCAGGAGATGAGGCTCGCAGATTCAGTGGAGTCTTTTAAATCACGTTTTATGCTCCATTTTTACAGTCTGACCTTCATGTGATGTCATCCTAATATCTTTTTATCACGTGTTTTAGTGTCTCTTTCTTGCTCTTGCTTGCTTTTGAGGGATTTCTTCGTGTTTTTGTCGCTCTTCTGCATTTATTTGGTGTTCTGAAATTGTGATTTCTCTGTCCGTGAGTGTCCCGTCTACCACGTTCACAAACGCGAGGTGTATTTTTGTTTGAATGACAGAAGAGAATGCAGCGATAACAGGTCGAGGTGAATTCCTCACAGGCGCTCCATCGCGAAGACTTTGTGCGATCCAGGGACGTCCATGTTTGGCTGACATTGGCGCAGCGGTGCTCGGTAACACTGAGCATCTGTTGAACTGTTACGTAACATTTAATAAGGCTGTGGTTTTGGGTTTGGCAGTGCCGAGGAGGAGGAGGAGGAGGAGTACGGGCTCTGTGCCTTGCCGAGGCTCTTTGAGCTCTATCTTGCTCTTGGCACAAAGCAGCAGCAGTGTCATTGCCGCTTCTCGACTGACACGGTTGTCATTTCCACGCCCAGCATCTACTATGTCCATCCATCTATCCATTGTCTACTGCTTTGTCCACCCTGGACACGTCACCAGTGGACTGCAGGGGCCAACATATAGAGACGAATAACCATTCACTCACACACTAACACCTAGTGTATCCAATTAACGTTTGCATGTGTTTGGACACAAGGGAGGAAACCGGAGAACCCAGAGAAAAACCACACACACACACACACACACACACACACACACACACACACACACACACACACACATCTCCACACAGAAAGGGCCTGGGATGCGACCCAGCAACCTTCAACAATATGTCGGTCTTCATATCAGGCGTGGTCAGGCTCACTGTTGGTACAGGGTTCCCACACCTTGGTTGAAAGACTTTTTAATGACTTTCCAGGACCAATTTCCTCAAATTCAAGGACCTGAATGTGCTGACACAGGTTCAGACAGGCGGGCGACTTGTAAGAGCCGCTTCGCCCATGGCGTCCATTGTTATTTATTTGCATCTGGCAAAGTGATTGTCCTTGGGATCTTGGTCAAAGTCAGTCTTTGTCGTTTTCTTTGGCGAGACAGAGATCTTAGAATTTGTTCTGCGTAGGCCTAGAACACACATCAAGCAATGTACGTAGGGTGCATGAAACAGTAGGTGGGGTCGTAACAAACAAGGGAGACACTGACTTAAATATCAAGCACTTGTGCCAGGAATCATGTTTATTTTTTTCAGATTGACAAACCTTCAATGACCTGTGGGAACCCTGTTTTCTCCTCCTCTTCCTCATCAGCTAAATGCAAGTTAAATGCAGTCAGGTGCAATTCCTTATCCTTTACAATCAAATGGCGTCGTTGTCGGCACAGAAGATTGGTCAAAACAGAAGGTCTATCAGCCCAGGACCTCGTGCCTGTCCCTCAGAGAAGGTTCTTGCTGCAGCTGTGGATGATGAAGTGAGGGATAAATACACGAGTCAATGCAGAAGTTGACATTTAATTGCACAACTCAAAACAGGGAGACGCTTCACTTCCCCCAAATGTGTCAAATTCAACACACAACTGTGCGGATTTATTGTAAACAGCTGTGAGGCATCCGTGTGTATACGTACTGTTTATGTTCATGATGGAAGACAGAGGAGAGAACCTGACACCAGGGTGTTTTAAAGTGCTGCGTGGTGTCAAACACACACACACACACACATTACTCATCTGCACACTCCTGATTTACGCCTCCCAAACACAGACCCCACAGTGTGTGTGTGTGTGTGTGTGTGTGTGTGTTACTGTGTAAATGTCACACAGGCACTGTACCCCTGCAGCTCTGAAAACAGACTTTAGATGCGGTTTAGCTTAGAGTGCAGAAGAAAAACAACAGCGAGGGGGTCGGTGTGGAGGAAAAACACTTATTTAAAGCAACTATGTGCAGAATTTTATGTCTTAATTTAAACCCAGGTGGAATAACACAAAAATCAACAAAAATGGAACCGCTGAATAGTGGTGGTGTCAAGCATGTGTGTGTGGCGGCCTCCATTTGGGTTCACCACGGCCTCATCACTGATACTACCACTGGGTGGCGACAAAGGATCCAAGTTTATAATTTAAACTCTTTCTCTTTCTAATAATATTGTAACATCTGTTGGGTGAAAACAACTGCAGCAAAAGATATGGACACGATTGGAAACTTATTTTGCGGTTGACTTCATTGACAGGGAAAAGGAAGTGAAAAAGAAAACACTTTCCAGTTATGGCTGAATTCCAAATCCTTATTCTATATTTACTTACCATATTTCTACAAAGTTCTACACTGGATAGCGCGATCAAATATTGTTTATTTCTTTATCCTACATGGTGTAGTGTAAAAGGCATCACAATCTCATTCACTTCTTCAGTCTTTAACTGCTCAGTGTTCAGTATTTGGCTGCAAAGATATTTTACCCTGGGCTGTAGCATTTTTCTGGTTAAATATTGAGATTTTAGACATTTCCGTGCTAAATGTTGGAGATTAACAAATGTTTTCAGGATTTTTAAGTCTTTGTTAGGTTCTATTCTTGGGTGTCGCTTGGAACCTTGGAACCAGCCGTGCCGTGCTGTGCCAAGGCCAGTCGAGTTGTGCCGGGACCATGCAGTGGAAAAGTGGCAATAGTCTCCTCCGCGTTGATGACCACTGTCATCTTCATGGTGAGGGTTCACACAACAGAGGCCGCTTTACTGAGACCTTTGGCTGGGTTGCGTTCCTCTCGCTCTCTCTCTCTCTCTCTGGAGGCCTCCTGGCCCACTGCTCTCTTTTCCTCCTCTCTAAACAAAATAGGTAAAGTCAACACATCATGGTGGAGAAGGAAGAGGAGGAGGAGAGGGCTGCAGGGTGGAGCAGGGAGACAGGCCTGTGGTTGTCAGCCGGTAGAGGGATGTTGGCCAAACAGTTCCAGGGTGTGAGTATGTGAATGAAGGAGCCACTGAGTGTGTGTCTGCATGAAGGATGCTGCTATCATCTGTGCCGTGATTATAATCAGACAAATATTTGCATCACGTACAGTATCACTTGCTTGTACACTCAATGAACTCTAGAGTCAAAATCTACTGAAGTTATTCGTCTGTGAGCAGGGAGGCTCCTGGTTTGAATCCCAGGTCTTTTCTGTTCTCTCCATGTGTGCGTGGGTTTTCTCCAGCTTCCTCCTACAGTCCAAACACATGCAGACTGGGATTAGGTTGAATGGAGCCTCGAAGACTCCACTCAGACCTGGTATTAACATCTGTCCTGAGTGGACAGCCTTAAGGACACGTGTTCACACCTGGCATGAAAATGCATCCTGGATGAGTCTCCCGTGGCCACATGAGATCGGATCTGGCTTCAAGTGTGCGCTTGTATTCAATTACACGATGTCTGTTCACAAGAACAAAGCATTGTCTTTGGATGAGGACGGCTGACAGGCAGAGGGTGAGAAAAAGAGTTGCAGTGACGCGAGTCAAAGCTCTACTCACATTACTGTAACATGAAATAAGATTTGAACCGTTAGAGATACGGTTGTGGCGATGAACTTTGCGATTACTGGGGACGTCAGATGATGAGACGTTCGCTGATGCGTCCTGAGGACAGGCTGCTTTCACTTATGCCGAAGAATGTGGCAACATGTGAACTCCAATGGGATTTACGTGAGTGGATGACGGATTCAGGATGGATTGGGTGTGTTTATACCTGGACTTGGCACTAACTAATGTGACTGGATCATTCACGGTAGACAAGTCTGAGCCATAAACTGGATATTAAGAAGATGGACGCCAACGAAGATGTACAAATATATTGAATAGCTACCAGGGACTTTTCTGTATGCAAAAAAAGAACTTGATTTATAATGCCAGCTCGTCTTGAGGAGCTAGTTTCAGGTCTTGTGGGTTTGATTCTCGGTTCCACTTGTTTATATGCTAATGTGTCCTTTGGCAAGACACTCAATGTTGCTCCTGTCAATCTTTGTCTGTGACTGTGGCAAAACTGCTGTGTAAAGCCAGTTTGAGTGGTCATCAAGACTAGAAACGCACCAACCATTTACATTGTGACTGACAGCTGGTATCATCCAATCCAAAGGGGACATCTTTGAATTCCCATTTGCAAAACCTCAGCTCATCTCGAGACTTCAAAATTCCCACTGGTGACGTGACAACTGGTTGCCACTTGGTCTGAACAGGGTCTAAATTGACCATAGATGTGAGTCTGAGTGTGAGTGGTCGCTTGTCAGTATATGTTGGCCGCGCGAGAGACTGGCAACATTTTCCGATGTGTCAGCTGGGATCAGCTCCAGCCTCTCCCCCAAACCCTACAATCCTCAAAAGGCTAAAGCGCGAGTAAATGAACGAATTATCAGTGATATACTAAAACTGTTAGTGCCTTATCCTGCGTTCAAGAACTCGAGACACAGACCCAGTGATCCGGACTCCACGCAGGTCGGAGCCCAGTTTGGAGGCACATTCTGTGGTCGTTTCCGTTGCCGTCGTGTGAGTGGACGTGAGCTTTGGCCCAGAAGCAGTCAGTAAATACAACACAGTCATATACTATGAGCCACAGTCACTGAGCTGCTGACCCAGATCTGAGACAGAAGGCCTCCCAGGTACAGGACCTACTTCATATGCTGCTCATACTCTACGCAGGAAGATGGTTTTCAGGGACTGGGACGGTGCCATGCCACAAACATGTGATCATCTAACTGGACTCAAATAAAGTTTTTTTTTAAATGTATTCCCGGCTCATGAGGTAAAACACACACTGACTTTCACTGATTGCAACCAAACTACATTTGACATCGGGCGTCGGAGTGACGAAGGACTTGACCTCAGAGTTTACGCTTCGTAACGTGTTCATTTAATTACAATTTCGGGGAAACCTGCCCAAGTGAATAAAAATTTATAGTCTAGCTACGTTTATTCGTCCAACGAAAATCGTGTTTCAACAAACGAACCAGTGAAAGCTGTTTCTAGAAGGAGAGGGCATGAGACGGGAAGTAGGACCACCTAGTTACTTCTGAAGATATATGTATGCCACTTGATTTTGCTGTCTTTTGGTTAGCTCTAGCTTTAGCCCCTGGTTAGAGACGTGTAGAAAAAATATCTTAAGCCTTCCACTTTATAACGAGAAAATCAGTGGCGATGCTCCGTATGTTCCAGGTACAAGAGGAATGTCCTGACAATCTGAGGAGCGACTGAGACTTCCTGTTGCAGCTCAGAGCAAACAGAGCCTCTCCACCTTCTGATGTAAACATCCCCACAACAATCAAGCAGTAAAGCCGTCGATAAGGTAAAAAGCGATCGCCAAGAAGCTTGTCATAATGAGAAAGCCATAGTGAAAAACATTCTTGCTAACAGGAAATAACAAGAAAGACATGGTTTCTTCCCTGTGGCAGTTCTATGCTTCCATACCAGACGAGGAGTCACCGGTTGTGTCCATGCGTGAGTCACACGAGTTGGGATCCAGTATCATGAATTGTGCGAGTAATGCCACAGTGTCGCCTTACAGGTTATCCTTCTGCGTCACGCTCAGATCAGAGTCTAAGCCTAACCTGAATATTTATCCTAACCCTTATATTTTATCCCTTCTCTGTCCCAATGCGCCGCCACTGGGTTTTTCACACTCAATAATGGGGGTGGGTTTCACAGGGTTACCTCACGGTATCGTGAGGATATCGGATACGGGATACATGGTACACGATAGCAACAACTTCACAATACAACCACTCTGGTAGCAATATATACTTAATGCAGCTTTCTCCACCATTATCCCGCTCTAAACTTCCTCGTTTCGGCCAGGTAACTTCCACCCACATTTTCCACGTTTGAAACGCCTTCATATGTTGCTCTACAGCCTTCTTCTTCTGCACATAGCTGAGGATTGCAGTGGTTGTGCAGGTCACCTGACTCAAGGTTAATGTCAGCTGCATTAACTTGGATACTGGACAGACGCCTGTCAGATGCCAAACCTGACCTTTTTAGCGAGGAGAAGGGTCACATGGCCGACCCTCCTCCTCCTCCTCCTGTTGCCTGACCGCCGCAGCTGCTCCTGTTTGACAACAGTTCAGATTGTTCACAGGCACTTTGACCTTTCACATACAGCGGCGAGGTCCCGCACTGCCACACGGCATGCGCCGCCGAGTGCTGATGTCGGGTTGGAGCGCCTTTCCTGCAGCAAACAGGCCGCTGAGTGCGAAGCAGGCGAAGTCAAAGGGGCTAATTCTGCTGCACGGCTTCCCCCCACAAAGATGCTGTTGATGCTCAAGAGCCAGACGCTGCTGGCATAGATGGATGTTTGGCCCGCGGAGAGAGCCGAGCTCTGTTTTCTCTTATACACTGTTTGATTTCTACAGTAAACCTTTTTTCGCTATGGAGAATCCAGGTGCCGGAGCAAATGCGTTCTCCTTTCGCAGGCGTCCACAAAGACATTGTGAAGCCCTTTAGAAAAAGGTCCCTGTATTCATGTTACACCATCCAGTCCTATCCTCTATCGTTTGCTTTAATGTGGAAAATCTTCCATCGAAGTAATTGCTCGCGATGGATGACTTGGTTCTCATTTCCCAACTGGATACTTTGAAGGGATTTGCTCTGAAATTATCTCAACGTCTGTTTGAAGTAACGCTTGCGCCGCCAACACATGAATGGATATTAGTGATTACTGTGAGGACATTGTGGAGGTATTTTGGCACCATACGTTTCCTGGCACTTCCTCCGTCTTAGCACGTCCAAACGCAAGTGCGGCCAATTCGTTTAATTACGATGAGACGCAAAGGGCGGATTCTGCCATGTTACGGAGTCTCCTACAATAAATAAATGCATCACAGATTTGACTTTTCTTGTGCTGCATGTGTTTGATTTCTTGTGTGTCCAGACGTTTGCTGGTCTGGGCCTTTCTGTGTGGAGTTTGCATGTTTTCTCCAGGTTCTCCAGTTTCCTCCCACAATTGAAAAATATGCAGAGGTTAAATTGGATGCTCTAAATTGCCTGTAGGCGTGGATGCAGTCGTTTGTCTGTCTGTACAATGATCCTGTGATGGTCTGTCACTTTTTGCCCCATGTCAGCTGGGATTGGCACCAGCGGCCCTGCAACCCTCATGTGAAGGATAAAGCAGTAGACAATGGATGAATGCATTGTGTCATGCTCCTAGAGGCCAAATGGACAGTTGCACATTCTCACCTCACCTGAGTTACTGCACCTTGAAGAAGGTGCAAGCTGATACGTGTTGTTTTAATGTCTATGAATCAAAGGCCTTTTAGAGTTTTTCATAAAAAGACTTCCTTGGATTTGTACCATCATTTAAGAGCTTCGGAGTCACTGTGATTGATAAATATCTTGTTGTTGAGAGAGTCTAGACTGCCCCTAGTGTCTGTTAGTGGAAAACCAGTCTTCAAAACCAAATGCTGACCAGCATGGACATGGTTCCACGACTGGTCTTCACCGGCTCAGGTGAGGATAAAGTGGTCGACAATGGGCGGATGTTTAAGGTGGTGTCAAAAAAATGTACTGTCGGGGGATCGCTGTAGAGGAAAAAGGCGAAAGAGCGACCGGACTTGCAAAGTTCCGCTTTTAAACAAAAATGCGTTATGTAATATGCCGTATTTTTCATTTCTTAATTTCTTTGTGAATTGTTGAACTTCCTCTCTCCTTCCAGAGTTTGCTATTCTTAAAGAAACAATCCCACTTCCCTTCATTTTAAAATAACCTCCCGACTTTGCAAAACTGCTGTCTGATGCAAGATGATGATAACGTCAACACTCAAAGAATGACATCTATGTCCACAGGTGATTCGGGGGCTTAATGGTGTGCAAAGAAAAACAAACCACCTTAGAAAGGTTTTCATCAAGTCTGAGTGCAGCATTAAAGGGTTTCCACCCCGCCTGGAGTCTAAAAATAAGGCTTTTCCAAAAAGCCTCAACAGCTGACAGTTCCTGCTGTGTTGTGAACCGGGTCTGTTCCTGAGCTGCAGAGAGAGCTGTGGCTTTGATTGATTTGCTGCACAGGCTCCGCTATTATTCTTAATGCAGACATCAGCGGGAATGTTGGATTCATGTCCTTCGTAGCATCTACGCTCTTTTATTTTTTTAAAGTCAAGCATGTCAGCACGGAATGTTCTAGTCCCTGCTCTGTTTGATGTGAAACGAGTCAAATCCCATGTGCGGGATGGGAGATTTGCTTTGTGACAGATGACTCACTTTCTGCTCTTAGATGTTTGTTGGTACATTCAGTGCTTTGTGTTTATCGTTTGAAATGCTTTTGTAGCTTCTATTACCAAAACACTGCTTAGTCACACACGGAGAAACAGCTCCTACTCATTCAGGCTTCATGCTGGACACTTGGAGCTGCGAGATTCAGAGAACAGCAGCAGCTGTGTTGTGTTTGGCACATGCATTTTTTCTGTAGTAGAATCCACTTCAGAAGCCTATTGTGGGCGTTTTGTGGTGTTTTCAACCATAGTGACACATCACCTCATTACCTTTAATTATATCATTCTATCTAAACCAAGGGTCTCAAAGTCAAATGACCGGGGGGCCACATAAGCTTCAAGTCTGGTAAGGAGGCGGCCTTGTGACGCTATTTTTCCAAAATAACAAAATAAAGGTGTTTGTTTTGATGCGTAATGATATGTAATTCACAATATATAAAAAAAATCACATTTATGGTGAAAAATTTGACTGTAACTTACATGTTATTGATCTAAAAGGCCGTACGTGGCCTGATATACACAAATACTGGAACTCTCTGTGAACATTCTCTCCCCACCTTCAAATTACAGCCCAAAACTTTGCTTTTCTGTCGCTCTAGCTTGTTTTATTTACCGTTTTAATGCTGAAATGTGACCTTGAGTGTCGTAAAAAAAAATATTATTATAAAAGACAACATTTATACCACTATTAACTGAAACTATTTGAATGTTGTCAGTTAACCAGGAAAAATAAATCTCGGTAAATATTACCTTGTGTTGACGTGGTTCAAAGACTAATATTCAGGTGCACGGCGGGAATGACACAGGTTCCATTCTCCATGTCTCACGCCAGCGACCCATTAAAATTGTTATGTTAAGTTAAAAAAAAGGTTCATAGTGTTGCCTTAAAAAACACCATATGATGCCAAATCTCAGTGTACGGGCACAGCACTACTGTCACAAAGCTATAATTAGACCATGAGTGTTTGGTGAAGGCTTTTAATGTACGATCCGTTCACCTCATGAACTGACCTTGTGTCGTCCATCACTGAGCTGCACCTGGACTTTAACACACACACACACACACACACACACACACACACAGTAGCTGCCCCTGTGAGGCTAACACACGTCCGCGGTGGCAGGATGTTAACTGCCGTCTCCCTGACGGACATCGCTCCTCTGCAGGTGTGTATCAGACTCATAAAGACATGCCTGTATGCGTCATGTTTGCCCTCTGCCCATTTCATCATGGGGTTACCATCTTATTAAGCAGCTTTCACTGCGGCAGTTCCTATCGAACACGGCTGCCTGTTTGCAGGCGGAGACCTCATGTCGGACGCTCTGGCTTGCTGCCCCCCCCCATGTTACCCCCTTATACATACCACTGACTGCTCATTCAGACTTTTTTTGTCTCTCTCGCCTCCCCACAGCCTTCCCAGTCCCTTTAATTCTCCTTCATAACCAATCTGTCGTCCGCCTTCACCCTCGCGTGGAATGTTTTTACACAGAGGGAAAATAAACCGCCGTGTACCAACGCCCGGCACTCAACTCTCCTCACCTCTCCATTGAGAGTGTGTTTTCAGACCATTAGGGACGAGGAGGAACGCTGACTCGCGACCCTTAAAAGTTGGCAGTGTTTACCTGGACATCCAGTGTCATACTTCCCTCGGGTGTTGACGCTGTTTTTCTCTCCCACTCGCCACAGAATGGCGTCTTTGTCAGGGTGAGTTCAGGCACCCCTGGCAGCCCCCGCGGCTTGTCTGTCAAGCAAATGCCTCATCATATCCTGGCATGAGTGGAATGGTTCTTACCCGGGTTCCCCCAAAAACATCCACCCAACCATCAACATCCCGTACTTACTTTGTCTAAACGCTTAGGAAATGTGTTTTTAAATCATCCCCCCTTCCTTGCCCGATGTGTTTTTATGACTTAAATTCAAATTAAGAGCAATTCACTCGCATTTATTTTGCACAGATATCTTTGGCACCAAACAAGTGGCATGTTTCTTCATACAGAGAGAAGGGCTTTCACATGCGTTACATAATGGAATGAGTGAATGTATAGTCAGAAATGGGGGAAAAAAAGGATGTTTCTCTTCCAAAATAATTTCCACTGTATTCATTCAAGTTGAGCTGGAGTCACGAATAGTTCAGGGCGCGCGTTGGTATTTCCGTCACCACTCACTGTGGCTCACTTTAGAGCTGTTCTCATCAAGTGGCTTATGGAAATAGAAAATGTCATTTTAGATCGAGCTAATCGAAATTAAAAAGGGAAAATCAAGTCACAAGGCATCAGTGAAGATAAATATTAACCGAAGCACATATGTAGATCATTGTAGTGATTCAAATTCGTCATGAACCGGTCAGTGTCCTGCTCTTACATCCTCACTGCATCAAGGTCAGGGGTCAACAACCTGCATGTGTCTCAATCTCAATCGCTCTGCAGTGGCTCCCTGTAGCTTTGAAGAAAACTATTTTCACATTTTCCTTTTTTCTTTTTTTTTTTAGCGATCAAGGCGATAAATAAACCCTAACCCTCAATATTTTGGCAACTAAAACATGCGTCACGTCGCGCGTCTACGTCTAATGTGATAATGGAAACCTCCCCCAACCCGACACACTTGTGTTTAAAGCATGAAAAGATCATTTTAGCAGTTGTTTTTTTTCTCAAGCATGAACTACATAAAATCCATTCATTTCATAATGGGTTCCTTTTTATTATATTCATTTTCCACAGAGAAGAGAACGATTCAAAAAGGTCTACATGTTTTATTTTAAAGCTAGACCCGGCACATGCCAGTAAAAACAGCAATGAAATGTCAACAGAAATGTCAACAGTTCCAAAATGTCATTAATGCACCAAACAAACAATACTTTTTTATATAAAGTACAGCTATACATGTACATAGATATATAGATATATACACATATATATATAAAAAAGGTAAGACACAATTGTATCTTAGGTTTTGCAGCTCCAGATTAAAGTTATTTTGGTGGAGAGCGGTCACACGTAGTGCAGATTCCTCCGTCACGTGAGAGTTTCACTTTGTCTGACTGTCACTCGTGCGTGCGTGTGAAAGTGCACCACCCGTTACCGCCACTGAATAACACTGGGAAACACTGGGGGTGCACGCCAAACGTAATTGGAACACTTTGCCACAAACGAGTGACACACAACAAGCAGTTTAACCACAACTCTGTCACTTCATCATGAGTTATTTGGGGAAAACTATCAGTCGTTTCCTCTAAAGCTTTTGTTGGTGAGCAGGTGTACAGAGCGTGTATTGTCCTTGCTGGCAACAGCTGCCTCCATGAACACAATGCTGTTGATTGTGGTGATAGCGGGAACAAAGCATTACAGCATTAGAGCAGTGCAGGGTCATAAAACCAAAGCAGTGACAAAGACACTGAGACGCTGGATAATTCACCCACAAGTGTCTTCCTTAACTGTGTGACACAGTTTGTGACAGATGGTTTTCTTTCGCTCTGCTCCGCCTTTCCCAAGCCCGTCACAAAACTACGGTGGCCCGCGCTGACCAGAAAGGACGCAGGTCGTCATTTGAAACATCCGCTTCAAAATGTTGAACTCACACTCTTAGCGGCACAAAATGGTCCACCATGTTGTAAAAACGAAGTAAAAAGTACAAATCTTCAACTTTTCATAATCGATTAATCTGTTGGTCGTTTGGTCCATAAAAGGTCAGAAAATGCAAAAAAAAAAAAAGGTTGATCGGTGTTTGACAAACCTGGAAATGATGACGTCCCCTAATGTCTTGTTTTGTCCACAAATCAAAATGATTTCTTTGTTATACGGAGCAAATCAACTAGTCACATTTAAGAAGCTAAAACAGAAATCAGAAATCTTGTTTTAATTACGAAAAAAAGCTTCAAACTGAATATTCGAGTAATTGTTTCAGCTCTACCAATTTTTAAAGTTATTATACGTAAACTGTGCTAATAGATAGACGATCTATGGTTTACTGGCAACACTATCCACAGTATTATTGTATATTTCCGCCCTAAATGTTACTTACTGGTCCTGAAAATATACATTATAGCAGCATTAACTGACATCACAGTGGGTTAGGGTTAGGAGCCGCCTCAACAGCTGGGGGATTCTCTGTGTAAATCACTAAAAGTTGTCTAGACCCTTTGATAGCTATCAAACTACGAGGACCAGCAGGGGCCTCGGGGTCCATGAAGTCTTCAAGGGCCTCCAAGGGCATAAAATGTCCCTCAGGCCGGGGCCAACTTGGGTCAATTTACCGTGTACCAGTGCTCCAGACCCAGGGCCCATCAGATAAGATGTTTCAGGACATTCCTGAGTGGGGGACCGACCCCTCCTCCAGAGCCTGAGCGAGCGGGGAGTCTCACAGAGCGCCGGAGAAGCGGCTCTCGCTGGAATGCTGGGATCGGATTGATCCGCCGGGGGATCAGACGAAAAAACCTACAGCGTCTGATCTGAACTCTTAACGTAAAAAACAAATATTATGGGAGATTGATGCTTCTGTATTGACGGTATTACTTTTAAAGGGTATTTTATTAATTATTTCCAGTGCTAAAAATCTCATGGACCTGCTTCAGTGCGTTTAAACGTGGTCTTTTTAAGAATTTACAAGGTCATGTTTTTATGAATTACATATGATATTATATATTATATTAGAGTGGTTTATCCATGGTACCTTATTCTCTATAAATCTATCTGCATCATTCAATTGGACCCAAAGATGAAAGTTCAAGTTCAGAGTCACTGTAACCCCACAAAACTCAAGAATTCATCTTTGAATAATGACAAAAGTAAGAAACAAAAGTCTAAAAGTACGAGCTGAAGGGTTAGATTACTCAAGAATTTGTACCAATACGCTGGAAATGGTATTCCAGATCAGCGTGTTTCTCAACCGATCCAAAAGCCAACAAAGAGACATGGAAAATGTGTGTTGTTTCCATCACATTTGATAATCGTTACAGAAATGCTATCCACAAACGGTCCCCGTCCGTCAGTGCAGCCAAAGGTCCAGGGAAATGTGTTTGTCTGTCTCTGTCCCAGCACACGTCACGGTGACAACAAAGGGCCACAAGTGGATCGCGGTCATTTGCACTGAGCGTTGTGGTTCAAGTGAAGGCAGATCCAGATGCAGCGAGTCTGTGGCTGTGGCCTGTTATTTTGTCCAGCTGTGGAAATGACTTTAAAACACACGTCATGTTGCTTTCAACTACTTGTGAATTTATCTTAGAGATAAAAGATAAAAGGTAAGAATGACTTTCATGAATAATATGATCATTAACAAACACAAGACAGCGCTTGACAAACGTGAAATATCGATAATTGAACTAAAAGTCCAAAGCAAATCTGAGCACATCTGGTGGACAGCCATAGAAGACGGAGCTTCGTGTCCCCCCCAAGAGGCAATTAGTTTTGCATCACAGAACATATAAACACATTTAAAAACACCAAATGAAACAAACGACATAATCTCTACCAGCCATCGTAAAAAAAAAAAAAGAAAAGCCACCGCAGTTCCCATAAATTGCCGATAATTAAAATAGTGCACCAGTAAAAAGAGAAGGTCCAGTGAAGTCACACAGTAATGAAGTACACTGTGCGTCCTTCATGTGAACGCATGCAGCACATTGTTTCTAAAGGCAGATTATCTTTCATTCGGTCACGTTCGGTCATCAAACGAGGATTATTTTATGTGACGTAATCTATATACAAGTGAACACAACACACCGCACAGATACCAGCAGATGCGACATTTGCAAACGGCACGCCGCGTCAATTTCTCCAAATGAAGTCGACCATTCAGCATTGAGATGCTAAGACAGGGGTGTCAAATGTACGGCCCGTGGGCCAGAAGTGGTCCACCTGAGGGTCCAATCCGGCCCGCAGGATGAATTTGTTTAAGTAGTTTATTTGTGTTGAACACAGCAATACACAATGTTAACAGCCTCATAGGTTGATATTGGTATATAGAAAAAACTGATATTGGAATATATGTACATATATATACTGTACATATATATATATATATATATATATATATATATATATATACATGTATACATATATATTAATATATAGAATAGAATGAAGAAGTCAACTGAGAGTTTTCTTCAGTCATGCTGCCTCTGGTTGTTTTCCATTTGTCTATCATATCCCATTAATTAACAGCCATTTTCATGGTGATGACATGAACGAGAGTCTGTCTCTCAGACTCAGCTAATGCATCACAAATGAAGACTCCCGTCTGCCACAGAGTCAGTATTTGTGTCATCAGTGGAGACCAGCATCTCCCTCCCCGACAGACACCGATGCATCTTCATCAGCAGCATTTCAAAAACCAAGAACTAAATCACTGATTTATTTGATTTGGCAAAGCGCCGCATGCGTGAAGTCATTCCCAAACGGTCCGTCTTGACTCTAAATCTTTCTTTTTAATTTGAAGATGAACAGCAAACAAGAAAGAACACGATGACTAAAACATACAAACATTTTATCCAGATTTGGTAACTTCCACTCCAAATCTTTTTATCGCTAAAAAAGAGAGATAATTCTATGCAGATCTTACAAATATGATGAGACTTAATTAAATGAATTAATGGAATGTTGGAAAGAAGGAATACTTTTCACTGCCCCATAACTCAAACCTGACATTTATTAATATGGATGTTTAATAGGGTTGTTTATCATTATCAATGACTCAACAAGTGCTTTAGCAGTTGATGAAGTTTGGGGATTTTTTAAATTGACTTTCCAGACTTTTCCTCTGTTGTGGAACAAAAAAATTCCTTGAGCCCGGTCAGTGGCTTGTGATTGAGAATCTGCGTCCAGTGTTTTGAATCTCCGGGCCTGACGATCCACTTTCAGGACAGATGGAGAAGTACCAGGTCAAATGGTGTGGAAAGAAATTAAAATGATAAATTGTGGAGGATCTAGTGTTCGAAATTGACTCTTTCCAGGCACCACGCATTTGTCAATTTAGTCTATTGATTTGAAAAGACAGAAAGAGTTTTCCAGTTTCCCGTAAAAGACAAACTCCAGTGCCATAGAGCTCCACTGTTGCAGAGTGACATTTCTCCCCCGTTGAATGAACACAGATAGCTGGACTCGGATTTGAGCTCAGGGGGGAGGTGGTGTTTTATATTTTACAGTTGGACCAAACAAACCCAGGTCAAAACTAACGACACCTGTGACAGAGAACAACACAGCGGCGAGGCACGATGTGTTGGGTTTCCTTCAACTTCACTTGGAGGCGGAAACAAACTGCGGAGATGAAACACTGTGGCCATGTTCCCCCGCTGTTTTCACGTGTAAACAGGGAAAGGCACAATTAGCTCAATGAAAACCGGGGGAGCAAGGAAAGTAGCTATTGGCCGTCCTAAAATGATGTCACCTAATTTGTCTACAATTACAATGTTTATGTAATGTAATGGAGAGAAGAATAGACAAAAAAGTGAGCAAAAGACACCCTAAATATGTTAGAACTACGAATCATTCTTGTTTTTTTAATGTCACAATTCCAAACCTCATCCTTATCTTGGACCAGCAACAGTGACCCAAACGAGACAGTTCAATTCAATTCAGTTTTATTTGTATAGCGGCAAATTACGACATACATTATCTCAAGGCGGCGTACATAGTAAGGCAACAAATAAACCTCCCTTTTAACACGTAGAAGAATTCTCTGAATGAACCAGACTCAAAGATGTGCGGCCATCTGCCTCGGCCGGTTGTGGTGAAAGGAAACATTCAATTTATTCAAGCAGCAGCAGAGGGATTCATTTGCAGTTGTCTGTACGCAGAGAGGACTGGTCCGTCTGCGAGTGCTTTGGGACAGGGGCGATGCCCACCGCAGTAGGGGTGGGCGGATCGATCCAAATATCCATAGTATCGATACCAATGTGAGTATTGGTATCGGATCGATACGAGCGGATGAGATCGATATTTTTGTTGTAGTTTCTTTTCTATAAGTTCAGCAAATCACTCAGAGTTTGTGTGAGCACAGCGTCTCTCTCAGTCCTCATGCACAGCGCTCAGGTCCACTAGGCCCCTCCCCAGGCAGGACAGGACAAGTGTTAACATTTTATTGTTTCTTAACAAAAACATGTAGTGTTTGTGTGTTGTGAGGCGACTAGCCAGGTTCAGTGGTGGTTTGCACTTTATTTGCACTATTTGCTTTATTGGTATTGATATTATTGTTTTTTTAAATTTACATTTCTCAGTTCTCCAGTTTTGTGTTCATGTTTGCAACTTTGGTTGATAAATATTATTTTCTTATTTGGCTTAAATCGTTGTCCTGTGTTTTATTATTATCATAATCATAATCAGTTAATTAAAAGAAGTATTGCATCGGCAATACTGGCCCTGTAATTACTTGGTATCGGATCGATACCAACATTTGCCCCTATACGGCAGCACCTGCTGTTTGTTGAGAAGTAAAATCATACGTGCTTTCTCATCAGAGTCTACAAAAGGTCTCCAACAGCACCAGGAAAAGTCACTAGATTTGTCACTAGTGGCAACACTGAGGTAGACAATCAGACAAAAAAACAGGAAACTGTCAGAGCGTCAAAACCAGCCGAGAGCGTCGTGATCCACCGCAACTGCAATCTTGGACTTTTCTTTGACCCCTTGAGCCGCTACATGCGCCGCCAGTGGGTTTACATTGGAAGCCAGTTCAAAGCCCGGGGGTGTTTCTTTCAGACGCGCAAGGACAGCTCGTGTATCTGTGAGGTGGCTGTATGTGACAAAGATCAAAAAACACTGCACGTTTCATTAAACGTGCCACAACATGTGACCATCTGTTTTTTTGTTGTTATAATCGCTCCGCATTATAACATTGTCATCTTTTATTGATTTTCCTGACAGGAAAAGCACTCAATAGCTTCAGCATGCCCCAGCTGCGAACACGGACCACATCGCTCCACTGTGAGCTGCGGCTGCGGCCTTCACAGCAGTGGCAAAGAATATCATATAAAACAGTGGCCAAACAACAACAAAAAAAAAGAGACAGCGTTCCTTGAAACAAAGACAAAAGATCTCTATGGGAGGCAGGAAACGAGAAGACAGAGGACAAGAGGGTGGAATGCAAACATGGCAGACTCTGAAGGGAAGTCATAAAACCATATCAGCCAACAAAAATGAAGGAGAGCTGCTTCCAGACGAGAACCAATTTGTTTCAACTATCAACGGATGATTTTACGACGAAACAGAGCGAGTGGAGTTGGTGTGTTTGTTTAACAAACCTCAACTCGTGCTTGAAAACACAGTGAATGCAGCCCTGTGTGAGGCAGGAAGCAGCTCAAACCTCACATATTCATATGGAAATAAATTCAACTTTTTCCGATGCTTCCTCTGTGTCGAGCCAACACCCAGGAAGGCCTCCCCTAGGTAACATCGCAGGCTCGGGTTCCGATCCGGTTCTGGGGGGTGATGCGTTTGAAATCTGACAATCGCGGGCCTGACGCGGTCTGGTTTTCCGGACCCGAGCCATGTATGCGGTCTGGAACTATAGCGCGTACAAACATGTCTCTGGCAGCTGGATGTGGGCTCGGAATCAGCATCAGAGTAAACCTGAACACAGGTGTTGTGTTTGGTCCGGTGAGCTGCGACAGAACAGCTTCACACTGGAGAGAGAAGCAGAACCGATGCAGCATGACAGGAACGTAAAAAGAGCATGATTGATTTACTAGCGACGGAGATACTCGTGTATAAAATCAAACATAATGTCTTTGGCTGAGCTCGAACCCCCGGCTACAGTTCAGAACTGAAAAAGCACTTATGAAATATTTCTCCTCTTTCGTCTTCATCTTTCTGTCTTTATCATTTTCTTTTCTTGGCTCCTCTGGTTCATATTTGTCTCCTGCTGACTTCCACTTCTCCTTTATCACTCACTGTTTCACCTTTCTTTTCCACTGCTTTTACGCCAGCAATTTTTCTCCCTTGTCGAACGAACAACTTGTGGTTCATTTTCACAGATAAACCTTATCGGGGGATCGGATACTGACACACAAAGGTCTGATTGTGCCTTCTAAGCTGTAGCTCTTTGTGTTCCTCTAATAACACAACCTCCCCATGTCCCCAGACCTTCTGACTGATTGACACTTTATCAATATTATCAAAAACAGTGCGAGGTATTAGCCGGTCCTGCACTGTTTTTGGCATAAAAATACCAAATGATCAAATAATGATTCAAAAACCATCTAATCAATGATTATGGAGATGGGAAACCTACTTGCCTTTCATTCATCTGGTCACATGACTCCACTGATTCTTATTGCTTTACTGTATTCATCATTATTCTTCTTAAAAACGTTCATTTATTTATTTATTTTATCATATATATATATATATATATATATATATATATATATATATATATATATATATATACTGTATGTATGCATATTTTATTTATATTATTTATAATGTTCATCATTATTCTTATTAAAGACGTTCAGTTCCATCATTTTCAGAGATGATCGCTGACCCTCTGATGTGCTTTTATGAAAACATTGTAATATAAATCAGCTATTGGTTCATAATAGGAATAAATATGTGTTAAGTTCTTCTATGGGGTATAACGGCAGCTTGCATCCATGATGTTGCCTCACTGCCATTCCCTGGAATTAGAAAATTCCTAGAAAACTTCAGTCGGCCATATTCTTCCTCGTCTCCTCAGTCTCATAAACGTGTGTTAGGCCTGGGACATGAGCATACTTGCGGTTCCGTGAAAGATTAGCCTGGCTGCATCTCAATCTCGTTTGGGATTGAGTATGGCGTCTGGAAAGGGTGTAGTCGCCTCCCACTTTCAAGAGGAGATCAAAATGCTTCTGCACACAATTGGATGCGTCATCAAACGTGCTTCTGGTAGTTTTCTAGGAGCGATGGTTATCTCGTAATAGTGTCTAACAGCTTTTGCCTGGGGGAGCTCCGTGGAGCAGGTCGCTAAAAGTAGAAGCAACAACTATATAGCTTGGTGTTGCTTATTCGTCACCATTGCGTTGGTTGGAGATTCCGAAATTGGCCAACCTGGCGTCTTTGCCAGCCGTGTCTGCAGAGTGAAATGATATTGCTGGCAGGCTAATGAAAGATACTAGACTAGAGTAAAACCAGTCTAGTGTTCTGCATGTGCTCAAGTTCTCAAGCTCACGTCCCATCCCAGTAGCGGTCACCAGTTCACCATCATTTATACTGGATGTTCTTGTGTTGTTTGAGTGATAAATTGTACATGTATCTCCTCTCATGACCTCAAGCATGCCGTCTTTTTCGTTGTCTCTTTTGACCAAAATAAAAGTCACCTACTGGACTCCATGGAAAGTGTCACTTGTGTGTATGTGGAGGTGCCCAAAGGGTCTGTGTGGACCACAGTGGAAAAAGGCAGAAGAGGAAATCCAAGTCACGTTGGACCTCTGTGGACACTCGGACCTTATACCGTCTGCTTGCTGTCACATGCTCCTCGTGTATGAGGGTCCATGTTTTGCATTAGTTTTCAATAACTTCATGGCTCTGTGCATGGATTATTACAACAGGACCGGACAGTGTGCATCGCCGCAGGGCCAGATAAGGAGGTCATTTGTGGAGATTGTGGAAGGTCTCACACGGAAGCCTCCAGATATTGAAAGCAACTGTTGCTTTTGTAGCCTGCAGCTAGTTAACGTACACACTCCCAGACATATGTGCCGTATATGTGAACTGCATGTGATTGAACAGGATGTAAGATTAGAGAGGGAGATGTTTGTTTTTTTCTGCTGTAACGTCATTCACACACTGTCATCTCTGTCCTCCACAGGCCGAGTGTCGGGCAGGTAAATCCACTGGCACAGACTGAGCGTCATGGACAGGACCCTCTCTTTTGCCGCTCGTGGAAAGTATTTATCTAACCTTCACCGACTGTTTTAAGTAAACACCTATTTCCAGTCAATATTGCAAAGCAGGTTTTTTTTTTTTGAGTTCCACAACGACGCTACTGTCCTTATCTGCAGGATACTGATTATGAACAAGCAACTTTTTAGATATGGTCACTCAGGGGAGGTTGACTAATTTACAGTTATGCAAACTGTCTGGAGTAGAACGGGTCAGAAAAAGTAGACGGAGCAAGAGTAGGGTCAAGATAACCAGCAGCTACTTTGACGATGTAAGTTTCAATAATACTTTATAAGAAAATATAAGAGATGGTTTCATTCATTTTGGATCGGTTTTTTTTTGGGTCATATGATGTTTGCATTCGTATCCAACGTATCCAACGGACAACAACGGTGGACGTCCAGCAGCTGTTTTTTTTTCCTACTTGGTTTGTGGCCGTTTGTCTCAAGGAGACTTCAAGCTTTGTATGAGAATAGACTTCAGGCGTTGAAGAAGCAATGGTCGTAAGGGAGTGGCGCTTTGCTATCGCCCAATCACCTGATTACCATTGCTCTAGTACCCCAATGGATGGGTACCAAATTGGGGTCGTTATTTTGGTTCTAAAGCAGGAAAAATATGTACCATACCAAACCGAATCGTTACGGGTTAGGGAAACACGCTGTAAGTCAGATATTAAACATATCTTATGGTGCTGATGTGAAAGGCAGAACTAATGTGGCTCAACTGTTGGTTCCCTTAGAGCCGTAAACGCATAACAGCCAGTAAGAATTAGTGACATCCAATGGTGAGACTGCAGATTGCAAACAAATGGAAAAAAAACACATGTAAAAGTCCTACTCAAAGGCTAAAAACCAGACTACTTCTGATTTTTTGTAATGCACAAAAGAACGACAGTTTTGAGGTTCAGATCCGTCCAGAAACAGCTGAGTCAGACACTGAAGATGACAGTGAGATGGTGTTTAACAGCAACATCCTCTGATGCCTGTTGCTAATCAGACAAAGACTTTGAATAAATACAGTGAAAATGAGAATCCCTGACAGTGAATGCCAAGTTACTCAAGTAGCTCAGAAAGACGCAAATGGGTTTGTTCAAGGTTTTCCAGCCCCGGGCAGCACAGACACGCACAGGCAGGGGAAAAGGCTACAGTGTCGGTTTCATCACGGGATCCAATTTCACTTAATTTCAGACTCTTTGTGTGATCAGACTGACTCATGCTGCATCATTTGATCTCCTGTTATGACTAAGCAGGAACACCACATTCCCTGTGGGGAGGAGGCGGGAATGACAATGAGAGGTTACACATCATGCATGTGAATCAAGCACAAGAGGAAAAGCTGGGAAATGTTTAGAGCCACATCTGGAGTCTATTAATAAATGTTTTATTGATGGTAATTATTGGTGAGAAACGAATGGTGGATAACAACCATCAAACCCGGCCAGACTCACAGAGCTGAGCCTTTTCTCTCCAGTCGTCGTTTTCACTCAAATGTGTTTTTGTGTGGGAGGATTTCATCAACCTCCAGTTTTTCTTTCCTTCTTGTTTCTTTTTGTTTTTTTTGCTTGAGGGATTTCATTGAAGAAAGATATCTACGCCTTCTATGGATCAAATATGAAAAAAAAGTTTTAACAACTCAGCATTAATACATTTAATCCCTAAAATGTCCAACTATTCAAAGAAATTGCTTTTTGTTAAGATGTTAAGGCACTCACAGGTGGTTTTAAAGTTAAAATACAAAGACTTTTCTAAGACTTAAAACACACACCAAACATGGACTTTGGACTCCAGTTTTCTTCCTGAAGCCAACACCGTTGGGTGACTGTTAATGAGTTAATGATCTCAGTAACTAGTTTCAGATCATCTTCAGTATCACATGATATGTTCCTGTTTCCACGAAAGTAGGATGTTAAAACATAACGCATAGGAGTGGACAGCAGTGTCATTGACCACTGGTGTCATTCAGTAGGTGCCTGGTTGCAGACGATGAAATTTGATTTGCAAAATGTAAACCTAGCACTGGTCCAAAAACGGGAGTTCAGATTCTTATGGATGACGTCATATTTGGTCACGACATGTGTGGAATCACGCCTTCATCTGGTTTCCCCAGAAGCACCTGTGACATCAGCAGATGCCGCCTGCCCACTTTCTCATCCAACCAAGTGTGCACATGACATTTACAGCGTCATGTGCATTAAAGTCTGAAAAGAAGACCACAGGGCTTGTAAATGAATACAAGCCACATAATATCTCACAGAGATATTTGGATTAGAGATGGTGATGAATGCAGGAACCAAATTCCTTATCTCTCAGATCATTTTTTTATTACGTGAAGAATTTCTATGCGTGTAAACACGACATCCTCCACAACTGTCTGCAGAGATCCTCCCTGTATCTCTCTGCTGGGGCAATAAATTCTTCCCGGTCCTCCTGCGTTCCCCCCACATGTCAGGGTTCAAACATCTCCACGGCATCTGCTCTGCCTCTGCATCTCCTCCATAATGCCACGCTACTTTCTGTCTTCATCTTAAAACAATAAGGAATGGGTCTCATAAAGTTGAGCTCACATCATTCCCTCCTATTCCACCACCACCACCCAGTTGTTTCCCAACCAAGTCTCCCTAATGGGAACCTGCTGCGTGTTCAAAGACGAGGCTAGAAGACCGTGGCTGGGCAGATTCCTCAGGAAAGCCCTTACTTTACTATCAAAGGACAGCAGCAGGACGAGTGGGTGTCATCAGAAGCATCTCATCAACATTGGATCAGGCTCCAGCCACTGGGAAAAAAAAAAAGACCGGAGGAGAAGGAGTTAGACCAAAACACCTTCCTTGTTGGTTTTACGAGGCTCAGGAGAGATGCTAGAGGGAGCGTGAGTCATGTGCCCGCACATTCGCTTTGATCGACTTTACCACCTTGGCTTTGAAATATTTAACACACGGAAAAAAAAAAACACCGTTCCCCATCAAAATCGTGCTTCAAAGGGAAGAAAACACGGGAGGCACTTTTGGTGACCCTGCCCGGGTGGAAAGAGGAAAAGAGGCTCAGAGAGGGACAGGGAGGGGCTGAGTGGTCAGACTTTACGGTAAATGCACATAGTGTCCCTTTATAACCACAAATACTTACTTTGATTTGCAAATGTCATGAAGGACCACTTAGCCGGGGTGAGGAGCACTTTTCTGTGGAGTTGTGAAACCGGTGAAAATGTCCATAGAAACTTAGCTTCAGAAAAGCTGCCATTATGCCATTAAGCTGGCTGTAAATGAGTCATTAATGCCCTCAGTGCTCCAAAACCAGGTTTTAAATTCAACATTTCCCCTTAAATCTCATCGGAATCGAGTAAAACTAGTTCACAAACTGAGGATGACTTCAAGATTCACAGGGTTCTCTCCCAAGTACCAAGAGAGAGGCATTAATGCTAGTACCACTACTTGTGCAACAGATTAGCATTTAAATACAGTCATGCTAATGTTAATACCCACAGATGCTGCAACATTTAATGAAGCATAACCCACAGGAGACTGTAAAATATCTACTATAAGTGCAAGGAACGTCCGTCTGTCTGACTTTTAATTGCATAATTGTCCAGCGAGACGCATGACCGTCTTCAAACTTGGCAAGTGATTTACTACGAGCACCAGTGTGTGTGGTACAGAGTGTAGAACCTTGGACTTTGGATAAGAAACACAAGAGATATCGGTTAAAAACTGTTTTAATGAAGTGTAACACAGTAGGACAGAACAATCAAAAAGTGAAAATAAACAAATGAAATATACAGAAAACAGGACAGAAAATATAGTGAGGTGAGAAAAGAATCAGGTGAAAGGAATGCAACAAAAGGTAAAAGGACAAAATAAAACACTGACAAATGCAAGACAAAATTAAAAATCTACCCAAAAGACAAACTGAGGCAAGCCATGAATCAGGTGACAGAGATGCACCGTTAATAATCCTGGCCGTCGCTAAAATGTGACACGTTGCACGAGCTGTCTGCACACGCACAAACTCTCCAGCATCAGCAACATCCATGAGCGCGTCATCAAAGTCATACTGTGAGCCCCCTATTGTCAGGCCACCGTTTCATTACCGGATTCAAACAGACCGGAGGATCTGGAGCTAAAGCAGCGGCTTGTTTTGGAGAAACCGTTAAAGGCTTCACTGCTTATGAAAAAAACAACAAAAAAAAAACCAGTATGGAACTCATGTTCAGCCTCCATGTTCCAGGAATTTACCTGCAATAGTCAGACCTCCAGGAAGCCGAGATCAGTGACCGCCACACAGAGACTGCAAATGTGTGCACGTTTTTACGAGTAACCCGAAGAAGAGGAGGGCGTACCACTGACAGGTCACTGTTTCTGATGCTATTTTCAACCACAGCTTGTAAATGAAAAGTTTAACGTTCTCCTGGAGTGCTTAGCAGAACCTACAGTATAAGGTCACGTTAAAAATATCAAGATTCTCTCCGGAAATCCATGTGGTGGAAGAGGACACTCTTGGTCCTACATATTATGAAAAAAAACATGATTCACAACAGTTTCAGGTGTAAACTAGTCAAACACAATTATATCCATATGTCCATAAAACATATTTATATTAGATATTTTTCAATGCCAAGTTACAAGATATTTCAAATAAAGAACTTAACTTATTACTAAACATAAAAGTATACAGATTCACAGACAGCATTACTGAATGTGTCAGTGTTTTCCAATCTAACAGCAACAGGTAAAGCTGAAGTTGAAATGACCTTCAAATAAAGAGACTAGCAGGTGTTTATTATCATTAAAGGATATGCAACTCAGTTGACAATTCATTAAAGGTGAACTCCTGAAGGAACAACTAGACATTAACTAGAATTAAACATTCGAGAACTGAGTTATCTTCAACCACACAGAGTAACAGTCTGGCAAAGAGTGGCTGGAGAACCAGGAAATAAGTAGAGCTGCTTGATGATTAGATTGGGAGCAGGTGTGCTCCTGCCGCAGGTGAACTGATTGCATGCAGAAGAGAAAGGAGGAGACGTAGGCGGAGACGAAGGCGGAGCATGACCTATAGGGCCTTAAAAAGTACTTGACGTTAACATTTAACGTATAGCTAATATTTAGTGATGGGATAGAGTAGTCTGTTGGTACATATACGTTTATACTTCTACCTACTCCTTTTCAAACATGTGACGAGATGTACATTTGTTGTCATTGTATCAAAACTGCCTTCACACAAACACCAAGTGATGTCAATTTGACACAGATCTCTTTTACTTTGACCCCTAAATGTGTATTGGGCTCGTCCGGGATTTGAACCCGGGACCTCTCACACCCGAAGCGAGAATCATACCCCTAGACCAACGAGCCACACCTAAAAACCAGTAGATACTCATCAAGGTGCCGGCTTATTATTAGTTTCCCATTTTGATCTTTTGCTTTTCTATTAAAATTTTATTATTTGACCCAGGACAAATAATTAAATTGCACATGAAAACATAGTGAGAAAGTTGTTGCATATGAGTCATAAAGCACATGGAAAAAGAGGGAAATGAACAGTTAAAACATGATGTGTCAGTGTGTGAGATGTGGACAAGATGAAGCCACGGCAGCCTCAGTGTGACAGAAAAGGAAAAGCCATTGAGATGCTTTTTAGTTTCCCGTCTTTCCATTATTAACACGACAAAGTCAACCAGAAAGTCCCAAAATGCACCAAGAAAAGGCAGTGAAGGAACCTGCGTGTCAGTATATTAAAATGTAAATGTTCTATAAAGACATGTTTTGTTTTGTCTCAATTATGCCTTTGTTTTGTCATTTAAATGTTGCATCAGAAGCAGGGAGAGGCTTCCACACTGAGATTCACTCTCAATTCCAGCCAAGTGAATCCTCAGAGAGGCTTTTTATTCATTTGTGACCATGAATGATTAAGTGCCACTTCCCAGAAAAAAAAAATGAATACGGTTTTCCAGGAACACAAACAGTGTCTTCATTCATATTCCACTCCTGATCCAACTCGTTGCATATTATAAGAAAATAAAACCAGTAAAGCAAAATATGTGGACCCAGAACGTCAGGCTCCTGTAGATTTATGTTGGATTCAGCCGCGCGTCAAATGTGTCTCTTCGACTGAGCATGTGAGGAGGCTGAGTTTGATCATTTTGTTTATAGACAGCAGAGAGTGCGTGTTCCAGACGAGCCATCAGTGTAATCATTCACCGAGTCCCGAGCTGGTGACATGCCTGAGGTAACATTGTTTGACTCACTGTCTCACAGGGGAAAAATACCTGCTCGCGCCAAATATGACATGCGGCGTGCCAGTGTTGAAATACCGGTCTGAGCATCGGTGCTCGTGTCTCAATCATCCGTCAGGAATGTGAACTCCCGCTGAAACAGAAACTGTCACGTGGTGGTGGTGGAACGCCACGTGGGGTTCACCTGTGGCCTCATTCTCGTTAAACTTTAATTCAGTCCAACAGAAACCAAGCGAGAGAATGATGCCAACTATGGCTTTAAAGTACTTTTATTTTTTTAAAGTATTAATTTTCCTGCCTGATCTACAGGCAGTATCTTCTACGACGTGCTCCTGTACGTTGACCAATACGATAATAGAATGCCGACATAATCTGGCACGGTGTCCATCGTGAAAGACAACAATATTGTGTAGTTTTGGGCATTAGCGTTGCTGCTGTTCCTGCATCATGCGGCTCCAATTTTCGTCAATACAGTCTGGAAAAGTGACAGATGGTTTCGAAAAGTTAATGTCATGCACAGCATAAACTGAAAAGCTCTTCTCTCAGTGTGCGTGTGTTTGAGAGAAAAGTGAGAGATCACATATTGAAGCTGGCAGTATTTTGGTAGTTGCTCAGAAGTTCTGCATTGGAGCCTAAAGCACATGTCACAGGTTTCCGGAGAAAAGTTTGATTCATTTTGAATAAACACCATTATTATTCACCATAAAACGTGGCCCTTCAGAATGTTTACGTTGCCGGTGGCTCCGGTGCGAGTCCTGCTGAGCTCGGACTTGGACTGTATGCACTGTATACACAGCACACTTTGGCAGGTTCACCCCAAACACTTCATAAATGGGTGATGTGTTGCACAGAAATTGGCTGCTGAGTGGTTTATGGAGCGAGTCATTGCAGGGGGAGGAAAAGTTCAAACTGGAGTGAGGCTGTAGGGTCTAGGGCTCTCTGCTGAATACATCTCACTTATATTTAAGTGATGTAGTTTGTCATAACACACAAACCTAAAGGGAACAATTGTGCTAAACCCTAGATTATGGTTTTTCACCTTGTGCTTGAAATGTGAAAGAGGGTTATTCCTATATTTAAATTACATAAAGATAAAGTGTGTAGGACTATATGTATATATCATTTTGTTGTATCGTCAAGTATCTCAAAAATACCTTTGCACAATGTGGAGACAGATGTGTGATCTCATTAAATCGGATTATTCATAG
Organism: Solea senegalensis; assembly: GCF_019176455.1. NCBI lineage: Eukaryota > Metazoa > Chordata > Actinopteri > Pleuronectiformes > Soleidae > Solea > Solea senegalensis. The sequence continues at coordinate 15,359,129 of NC_058037.1, read as the reverse complement.
CTTGACGCAATGATGGTGTCTTTTTCCTGCAGAATAAGATAAAGAAAAGAAATACCCGAGTACATGGAATACTGAAAAAGAGAGGGGAGTAAACTACTACTTAACTGGATAGTGTGAATAACGTGTGTGACGAATAAATTGCCTTTAGATTGTACAGTTGACATTCATACAGTTGAGCATTCCCACACTAACTGTCATGTTAACCGTCACACAGTCAGACTGAGGATGGAGAGAATGTGGGTTTATTGTTAACAGTAAATGTAGAAATGTAAATTCAGACACTATGATTCATCCTCTGAGGATGCTGAGATTCATGTGCAGAGTTTCTCTCATCAAATGTAATGACTGAAGAAAACAGCACAGTCATCCTTCGCTCTGCTGCAACAGAGGCTGAGACAGTGGCGTTGCCGTCTTTGCTGTGCGACCGTCGTGGGAAAATGGACAGCTCCCTCTTTTTGGCAGCTGGCTCTGTCCTAATATGGTCAGCGGGGCTTTTTTAAATTTTATTTCAAAACATCCAGTTTAGCTGTGCAGAGGAATGAGAGCAGTGTCAGTGTCAGTCTCTCAGAGTAAGACATCAACTGTGTCACAGCCGTAGTGTCAGTGTGGAAATACTGCATCAGGCTGATATTGTCCTTGTAGTGACGGCGCACATGTGATATCTGTGTTCTTGTGTCTTCCTTGTTGACGATAGCTGATTTATGCGAATAATGCAGAAGAAAAACACAACACAAAGTCTTCATTTCTGGTTAAACTGTTGTTATAATTCAAGAACTAAAAGCACTTTGAAATTAAATATAGACAGAGAAACTAGAAAGTAAATCTTTTATTCTTTCTATTTGATGATGTCACTGATTTCACAACCATCACCAACTAATAAAAAAAAATAAAATCTTGCATATTAGTTTTGTTAATTTGGTAGCAAGCAGCAGTTTTTACTCCCATAATGCAATGCACATTTGCATCCTTCAAAAAATACAAGTAAAAATGACGATAAAAGTCAAGGGTCTAAATTGTGCCTACATTCTCATTATTGGCTTCTTGTTTTGCTCAAACAGCCAATAGGAGTGCCCTTGCACTCTGAACTGCTCTGTGATTGGTCGACGTCTCCTGTCAGGAACCAGATAGAAACAGCCAAGTTACATAAGTTCTGGTTCTCTCTCAGATCAAGTGATTTACAAAGATTATAGTGGAATTATTACTCAATCATGACAAAAAACATGTTGCCCATCCCATCATTAATTAAACGCTATTGTGAAACAAATGCACCTCCGACCTTTTACTTTTGCCGTGAGGAGTTCTCACAGTTAGAAGGTGAGTTAAGAAGCCGAGGGAGGCGGGACAACAACCACTCCTGTTGCCTTTGGCAGAGATCCTCGCTGCTGCCTTCCACACTCCCTCTGTTGTTTCAGAGCAGACTCTTGGTCAGAACACCCCGAGCGAGGATCCCAGTTAGTGGTAATTGTCCTGTCAACAGCAATCACCGACGTGGCCCAAAATATGTGAAAATTAAAACCAGACGCCGTGCGTGTGTTTTGTTAAACTCTACACATAATACAAACACAAGCCGTCCGTCCAAGGTTGCTAGGACGGTTCCTGCCTTTATAACTTATCACAAGTTGCTTAGCTGTAGAGGGCTTAGTGCCACGGAGTAATTATTCATTTATATAATTCCAATAAGTACAAAAAGCTGTGTTTTACATGGGAAACAGAAAATGTGTCTCTGAAAATGCTCTGAAAATAAAAGGGCTTGAAGTCGATGAGTGGTGAACTCAGGCAGACGGAAAAGAAGAAGACCTTAAATTTGCAATTGAGACCATTAACCACTCAGTAAAATCATTATCTCATGGAGTTCCTCTTTTGGAACCAGCAGAGTCGCCCCCTGGTGGCAGCCTTTCTTTTTCAAACCAGATGGCTCCGTCCATGGCCTAACTTAGGTTTCTCCATATTTCCCACATTTAGCATCAGCAGAGAGTAGCTACGTATTTCTGCTTGCATGTACATTTAGTCTAGTTCCATCCACACATGCATTAGTCCACCATTTTTTTCTTTGTTCATTCTCTAAATGTGTGCGAATGTTATTTTTCACGATTTACACTCATGCTCCCGAACGTCATCACGACCCAAGTTGGTGTCACAAGCGTCAGCCAGCATTTATTTCATGAAATTTAAAATGGAAAGCATGTACTTTGGTGATTTTGAAGTAAAAATAATTAATATCTGTGGATGTATATGGAAAATACTCGTGTTCACAGTTTCTCGTAGGTTTCCACATCAGTGAGTGCAAAGAATTCTGTGTCTGCGATGAAAAACACCCAAGTTCCCGTCTGCGATATGAACGTCTCGGCTTTGGAAAACCTCACAGGAGGATCAAATAGTTCGGACACTGATTAACAGACTAATCAGTGACATCACTGTGTCTGGGGGATGTCGGCCGACCTCGAGTTGAGCCACACATACACACCAGGAAATACGCTGAGGTTGGTCCAAAGGGCCTGTGTTTGCACCGACCAGTCTCACGCCAGTCCAAAACGTCCAAAAACAAGAGAGTGTAGAGAAGAGAAGAAAAATAAATTCTTACAGATCAATCACATTTAAATCTCAATAATAAAATGTAGCAGGTCCTACCTTGCTTTAAAAGAGCAAGTGTTAAATAAATGAAGCTTTTGTATGCGTTATGATATTACCTCATCCTTTTAATGCTATTGTGCTATCACTTAATCCTTTAATCCGATTAAGACATTAAAAAGTGAAATTTGGCCATGATAGGCATGTGAAACTCTGAGTCCTGGCCAAAACGACTCGTGCCAAATTTAAAGAAAATGTCTTCAAGGGGTGGATTTGAAATCGCAAAGTGACAACAAAGAGATGCAAAACAACCACAAATGACATGCAAATGATACCACAAGGATGAAATGACTGCAGCCAGACACAACGACATACAAAACGACTGCAAAAGCATCCAAACTGACAACAAATGACATCATTGGGTTGTTTTGTTGTGTTTTTCAGGGTCAGAGAGTGGAGAATCACCTGCAAAATGGGTGCACATGCTTCTCCGAGTCGGTTTGGGTGAAGGTGTTAAAGGCCTTTTACTTGTCTGGACACATTGTCTCGTAATAATATCACGTCATTCTCAAAGACAGGGCAAGATTTTTGCAACAGCTTTGGTTCACAGACTGGATCTACCGGAGGACGCGAACGGAAGGACAAGAACAAAAACAGTGACAGAGGAAATCATTTCATTTTCTTCCTGACTCAGATAAAAATGAAATGCAATGAAATGAAAAGTTGATTCCTTTCTTTGAGCCACTTTTATTTTTTATTTATATCTTGGGAGAAAATATCTTGGTTATGATGAACACAAGCCAACTGGCCGGAGTGTAAGTGCTTATTAAAATGAATGATTGTAACAGTAGTAGTACGTGACTGCTGTGTTTTTACAGTTCAGACAGGAAACAATGTTCTCCTGAATCCAACCTGATCACACACTACTGGAATAATTGATAACATGCACAGTTACTGAGTCAGGGAGGCTAATAAGAGGCCTACAGGTGGATTCCACTGCAACGAAAACCATCACAACCCAATAAATGTGTGGATAATATCACATTTGTGACAACTAAATCACAACTGTATGTGTTGTATACATGTGCTGCTGAAAATATGTACAAGACACACAACTTTAGCTGAAGTTTGTTCTTTAACTGGGCTTTATTTTGTGTTTCAGTAACAAAGCAGACGTTGGCTCATGTGCATCGTCATGCTAGCTTACCTTACAGCGGCTACTAGTTTGACTAGTGAGCCAAACAAAATTAGCAACATTAGCATTTATTATGGTGTTGTGTTTGACCGTGTGTCTTAAACTTAGTCTTTTCCTCACTATGTGAACAAGGAAAGTGATTCCTTTTTTTGATTGTACAACAAAAAACATGCTCACAATAGCAACATTGCTAGTAAAGCAAAATGGCTGCAAACAGATTAGCGCAGAGCTCTCAAACTCGCAGTTGTCTTCATACGGCCCATGACTCACAGCTATCGTGATCGCGATATCATGATGGACTATCGTAATATAGTTTTGTGCTGTTACCCACCCTGACTACTTTCTAAAAGATGGACATTTTTTCCACATTACCGGCCCACTCCTGACCAGACTCCATGATTAACAGTCCCCATGTCACCTGAGTTTGAGACCTCTGGATTAGATTATGATTTAAAACACAGAGAAACGCCTACAAAGTGAATTCTGTTGCTCAAAAAAAACTCCGTCCTTCAGAAGTTTGATAGGATAACTGCTTCTTGTCCTTGTCTGCAGTACAGTATGACTCGACAGAGCCAGACACAGATACTGTTACATTGTTCACAAGGACCAAATAGAGGCAGAACAATAACATGAACAGCAAAACCCTCACACTCACTGCCCTTAAATAGTTAAAAAAGTAAAGAGGCTGCTGCATCATGTTGTTATTATCTCCAATGGTCCGCATTAAACTTCTGAATATGTTGTCTGGAGTGAGCAGCTCTTGTCAGCTTGTGACAAGACACCAACATTTCCTGTTTACACTGTTTTACATGTCAAACAAATCATCTCTGACAGAAGAGAAAGCTGCGGTGATGACAGTGTGATTCATATTCAAACAAATAGTAAATGAATGATTTGTCTTCCCCTTGATGACTGATGCTGTACTCCCCACCACCACCACCACCAAAATAAATATTATTCACACTCATAAAACTGGACCAAACAGCTTCTGCCAGTTTCTCTTCCAGTCGTCTGACTTTGGTTCATAATACGGGAACCGAGGACGGATCAGACAATAAAACCATCGTCTGAGTGTGTAAATCCAGTGAATGTTCTTTACGCTGCCTTGCACATATTGACGGCATTGGCCAAAACCATCTCTCAGAGTTTCTCAGATATCTAACCAGTTTTCATCCTCTTCCCAGAATAAAAGCACGTAATGGTTCACAGCTTCAGTATTTTCCCCAATAATTTCATGGAAAGTTTTTGCCGTATCTGCCTTAAATGTAGCTCATATTTAGCTGTGAATTGCACTGACATTTCTTTGAGTGAAATGGAGAAAGAGTTAGTGGCCATACATACCAAGTACCTGCTTGTTGTATTGTCTCAGGTACAAAAACCTTGTACGACACGTTTAGAATTAAGATTTCATTTAGCAAATCACACGATGCCTGGGAAATGCAAATTCCAAGATCTGTGTCTCAGGAAAGAAAATTACAAAGACCGACTTGAACCAAGATCCCAAGGACAATCGCTTCAAATCAATAAAAGTGGACGCCACGGGTGAAGCGTCTCTTACAAGTTCCCATCTTAACGCTGTGTCAGCATATTCGGTCCTAGAATTTGAGGAAATTGGTCCAGGACGGTCCTTAAAATCTGTCTCCAGTTATTGTTTTTGTATTTTTTTATTCAGTTACTCCTGCAAAATCAATTTCCTCTTTTTGGGCCAATGACGATATCATTTAGATGAACTAAAGTGACCTGCACACATTGTCTTGTCATTAACGAAGGTTAAAGACGTTTCTCCAATGATGTTTTAATACATTAAAAAGAATGTGTGCTCCCCTTCAACAGATGCACGCATCTAACCCTGCACACATTCTTCTTCACAGTGACGATTAGATATATATTAACGAAGCGACAATGACCAGAACCCATTGTGAAGTGGACAGGGACTAAACGCCTACAAAATCCCTATTCTCAAACCATCTGAGAAACAATTCAAGTCTCACAGAAACACTTGGCTCGTGGGGTGGATTCCATAAAGGTCACCATAGTGACTTGTGTTTACTCAAATAACAGTGTCGTCCACAATCTAATCATCCCCTCAGAGAGATACAGCTCCCTACATTTAGTCATTGAGCCAGAGGGAAGTGTGCTCCTCCTTTCTCCTCGTGTCTTTGATCTTTCTCCCCTCTGGGTGAGGAAAACTGCTCTGGTAGCAGCCTCCTCCTCCATCCTCACAAAATGAGATGACTAATCCTCCTTGAATTCATCACGCACACTGAAGAAATTCTCCTGACAGTGAGTGGAGCCATGATACGGCCAGATACATATGAAACAGCACTTGTTTCCTTTTCTCTTTGACAGTCGCTGACAATCTCAAGAGTTGGTCCGCGTGGACGTTTCCATCACACCGTCAGTGAGTGGAAACTGGACCAAATGGGGGAAAGCGTTAGGGGCGCTGCCAACTTCTGCATGGCCTCACTGGACCTTTGCAAAATGGAAACAGTTCTTCACATTGTCATGAAGCAGCGAAAAGGCTCTGGGGAAGCTCATGGAAATCCAGAGTGTGAAACCGGGAGAGTGACAATATACTGTATGTTAATATGGTAGGACATAGACATCCACCTTATCAGGAAGACTCTGAATAACTGATTCATAGAAGGTCTTATGAGTGGTTATGGAGTTACTGTCATTTATAATCTCCCAAGACAACTGGATATTCTCTCTCTTTCAGACAACATGTGTGTGGAAATCCCAGTAGATCCTCAGTTTCTGAAATACTTACATTTCTGTCACATTCAACTCAGTGAAATCGCCTTTTCGTCACGACCACCCCACTGGCTAATTAGATGTCTGTGTTAATGCGGGTCAACCTATGGCCAAGTGGAAAGGGAATTTGACATGTGACTGGAGGGTTACTGTTTGAGTCCCTACCAGGTCAAGGGCTGGAGTACCCCTGAGCAAGGTATCCAGGTAATTGGACACTCCAAATTGACCCCAGACACGAGGGCTTTTATCCAGCGTACTCCAAGTGACGGCCCCCAGTCCAGATAAATAGGTGGGTTGCGTCAGTGTAAAAAATCTCCCCTAGACCGGGAAAAGCCAAACGCAAAAAGAAAGCCAATGCACACTGATATTTGAAGCACACACACAGCAACACACAATTAATCTCACTCAGAATACAGAAACTGTATTCTCCAATCCTCCAACAGTGTTACAGCTATGCCAGCATCCATCCAAACTCCGTCTTAAACTCTTCAATGCCACCAAGTAGCCATTCTACCAGAATGAAAAGCCAACTGATCAACTTAAAAAGGAGAACAATGATGAGCTTTGTCTGTTTGTCTGGACATACACTCGCGTATCTCCTGCGTGTGTTGCTTGGCAGTGCTTCCATCCGCACACATAGTCCAGAGCTCGGTCTGCTCTGCCCGGCCACCCACTGCACCACCAAACAAACCCAACTCTGTCAGTGTCGGTAACAGCGCGGCAGTTTCCTGCCGAGGGCCTCCTACCGCCACACGAACCCACAGCCAATTATCTCAGCATGACTCTACATGACGACGTCGACCCCGTAAGTATTGAAGACCATGGTGATGGTAGGGTTGCAATGAACCTGAAGCAGAATTTGTACTTTTCACTTGAAGGCAAACCGAAGGGGCCACAGTGGCACTTGGTCAAAAATGACCAAACACAGTGAATTCCTTCTCTCTGGTGCAAAACAACCTTCAAAAGAGTCTGAAAATGTCCACACAGCACTCGCCAGCAAACGTGCTGAAAAGTAAGCTTGTGCGTGGCTGTGGTTAAGCATTTTAAACAGGTTATCCTGCAAAAAATGTGCAATGTAATTAGTAGCACATGCGATACATAAGCATTTCTTTTACCTCTAACAGGTTTGCGATATAGCTCTTGTGAGTGGAAATGGAAAAAAAAAAGTAAATATTACTAAAGAAATAAATCACAACTCAAATCCCTAACAATATTTGCTCTATCATTGGCATGTTCTCCTGTGCTGTGGTCTCAAAACAGAGCATTCCTCCAAAAAAATACCTTGCTTATGTACAGTTTTTGGCCAGTAAAACCAAATCAGTAAATTTCCAGCAGCTGAAAAAGAGCTTTTTGAAGCGCTGTGTCTTTTGCACATGCTGCGAGTTATAGGCAGTTTTTTCTTGGAATAATTTCATGCATTTCGCCAAAAAGTTTTTCGCCCTACTTCAGAGTAAAGTGGCTTTAAGTGTACATTACAAACAGCACCAACCGAGCAGAGAGTAGGAATCGGGGGTGCTTGAAACCATCAAATTAGGAGTAAATGGTCTAGAACTGAACTAGAAAGGAAAATCCCATTAAAATGGTCCAACCTCTGGATGCAGCAGGGATGTGGAGTGTGTTAAAAAAAGCTGATGATCTGCAAATTTGCGAAAAATAGGATCCCAGGTGGAAAAACTTATGTAACATGTTATCTTCGATGACTGTCAATTCAAAAATCCCCAAACAGTCTGATTATATTTCTTTGGTAAAGTTGGCACGGAATCCTTCAGGATGTAGAGGGCAGCATTTTCTGTCTGAACTCCACCCAAGCTTGAGCGAATCGTAACCACACCTGATCTGAACTGTTTCAAAGGGTCTAAACCCGATCCAATGTTAACTGAAGCATTGGGTTTTTGTTACTGTTTGTCACTGATACCATGGTCACAATTTGCATGGAAACGTTAAGTTTTATTTTGTTAATACCTTAGATTGTTGTAACAGAACATCCAACTGCTTTAAATAAGGCCAGAAGAGACAGAACCTAGAAGAAGGCCAAAGATGAGACCTAGATTGGGGGATTTTAGTCTCATAAAAAGTTCAAAGAAAGTATTGTAGAAATTCATCCACAACTGGCATATCTCAAGGCTAAACTTGTCTTAGAAACACAAACAAGGTGGAGCAGTGGGTAGCACGTACCAGCGGCCAGGGAGGTTGGGCTGCCCCTTGCTTTGGACCTTCCTGGGATTTGGACTGGCGACCTTTCGGTTACAAGCCCAATTCCTTTCCTCTTGGCCAAGGGCATGGTCTTTTGGCTTCTCCCTTTTAGGGACACCACAGTGGAACATCTGCCCATATACATTTGATTTAGCAGAGATTTTACACCTGATTCCTTTCCTGATGCAATTGTCCAATTTATCCAGACTTGGGACCAGCATTGGTTGGTGTGGCACTCACATTGTTGGGTTCATATCGAAGGACTGCAGGTGGAATCGAACCTAGGCCCCTATTGGCCGACTGAGCCGTTCTGGCCTTAGAAGCTAAACTATTAAATGATAAAAATTAATCCTGGAAGACCACACAAGGAAAGACGATCTAGCAGTTTAGAGGAACTCAAGCTTCCAGGACTGATCAGGTATTGACCAAGCAGACAAAGATCATGGAACAAGAAAAGAACAGGAAGTGCCAAAATAAAACTGGATATGATATGAAAATATAACTGTTACATAAGAGTCAAAACCCTTTGTCAGTGCTGTTGAAAGTCGTTGAGCAGAACAATACACCTGAAGCAGAATTACAGGTTCTTACGCCAACACTGTACCACACTTCTTGTATCTGCTGCAGCAGAGCTACGCCGAGTGTTCTGGCGTCCACAGATGTTGTCGCTGTTATCTCAGCCAGTCCCAGGGAAATAATTGAACACAAGATGATGCTTATGTTTCCACATGCATGGCTCACTACAGCCTCTGCTCGGACTGCTGCTGTGTGACAGGAGGATGGACACTTTGGTGTCAGAGACTGTGGTGACCCTGACATCCTGGATCCATGCAGTAGTGGAAAAAATTGCGTAGATTTGATGAACACAATGTTTGGTGTGGTATTTCAAGTCGTCAAGTTGAGCGCAATTGTATGTTTTCACACCAAATGTCATCAATTTCTGCAGTACGGAAACTTACGTACTGACCCTTTAAGGGTCCAGTATGTAACATTTAGGAGAAAGTGGATCAACTACCCATATGTTTGTTTAAATGTATAAACAAATAAAACATTTTATTTCAATCAGATGTCCACGATATGAAGATACATGTTTATTTAATAAAAAACCAAAAAGTCAAATGCTTAAGGGACATTAAGAGTGATATGAAGTATTATGAAAAACAACGAAAAATGACAAGCATGGAAAAAGAAAAAAGATGTGAAACAGAGACACACATGTTATGAGTAATCCTCGCTAACATCATTGACAAATTTCTTTAGTTTACTATCCAGCTGTAGCATTTCTGTTTAAAACAATCTTTTTGACGTAACCAGGTTCAATGTCGTTGAAATTCGAACAAGGGAGAGGAGAGCGGGCCAACGGGGCAGCTGCACCAACTTTACCTCTTCCTTCCTTCTGTGCTCTGAGCACGAAGAACAGGGAGAACCACAAAAAGCACAGACTGACCCTTTATTGGCCGGAGCACATGTATGTTTGAATCCACACGAAAAAGGCAGAGAACCAGGTTTTACTCAAACCAGCTGAGAGATTATAGACAAAATATCAGGTGACTGAGAGGATTTTTCATCATATTAAGCTGAAAACTAATTTCCATTGAAATATTCTGTTACATGGAAATGTATGATTTCTTATTTCTCGCTAATATAGGCAACACATCCAAAATAAATCAACGCTGCGTGCCGTGCAGGACAGACAAAACAACCAAAATGCAGAATGTGTCTGCAAACCAGAGACACGTTCTGCTTTTTTGTTTTTTTTTGATAAAACATGACATTCAAAGACGTCAAATTGGGTTGTGGTTGATTGTTCTCACCATTTTCTGACATTACATGAACATTTCATCATCATACAAAGCAAAAACAACAATATTTTATGCATCATTAATTTCACAAATGTGTGCCATTTACCTATGACGATGTAATATTGGAAGATCTATGAGTCTTAAACAGCTTTGAACTGATTTAATTAAAAATAATCTTGCAAATGTATGCTGCCATAACAGAAGAAACCCTTAAATAAGGATTAAGGTCAAGCAACCAGCATTGATTGTAATGACACAAATAAATGTAAGGGCATAATTAAGAGGGGTCTTAATTCTAAATTCAGGTCATCGCAAGTCACACAGCTCAGGTTGTTGGGGTCACTTAACATTTCAATCTTGTTTTTGTAATTACAAAAATGTCCAGCCACTGTGCTTTTTTTTATTTTTGCACAAAAATGCACATCAATAATCTAATGAAAACGTAAGTGATATCTCTGAGGAGGAAATAATTCAGTGGAAGAGCTAACTGTGTCTGGATCCTTTATTTCTTCCTCCGAGGCAACCTTCATGCATCAAAGGCATACTTGTCCAGTCTGGGCAGTAATACGCTGATTTTCTCCAGCTCCTGTGATGCATTATAGGCCCATTATGCAACTCCACTTTAGAGCGCTTAAGGAATTTATCCCACTTTTGACTCACAGCATCTTTTACTTGTTTGGGGAATCTTTTTCCATAATACTCAAATCCTAATTGACAGAACTAGGTCAAGGTGGATCAGGACATCCTAAAGAGCAAAATATTACAACCATAGACGAGGTATTAGGGGCGATATAGGACTTATATGACACCCAGACGTGAAAATGACACTGTCAGGCCTTAAGGATGCACCATTTAGGTAGTCACGTCATCCTGTTTCTCCATGTCATGGCAGCTCTGTGACCAAATATGTGGAGCAAAGCTGCTCTCGCATAAATCAACGGTGGTATGCACTGACAAAGCAGTTATCCCCTCAGACACAATAATCACCACACAGCAATTAGGCTGAATCTGATAGTGGGAAAGTACAGTCTTATCAGTGTGTAAGTACTGTGCACTCTGGCAATGATCAGGAAGAGTGCCTCCGTCTCAGCCGACTACGTGACTGCGCTGTGGCCTACGGAAGAAATGCATGGACGCTGGATTCTCCTAATGTGCATGTGACCCGTTCTTCTCCAACGCATTAGTATCGAATCAGCTAAAATGAATTTTTTTTTTTTTTACGCTCGTCCAAACTGCACATGCGACTAATCATTGAAAGACATCAAAAGTGCTATGTGGACATGGACGGAATGAAAATAGGTCACGTAAACGTGCCTGTCCAAAAACTCTGATCCGATACAGCCCATTCGCGACGACCCCTTTCCCCCCCGACGTAAATAAGTTGATGTAACAACAACACCTATGAAGAAATCTACAGACACTTTCGTCAACGTCTAAAAACTATAGACCAATCAGAAGAGAGGAATAATGAGATGAGATTCAGGACTAATCTCTTTGCGGGGTACGGGGAAAGCGGCAGAAATGACGGCGTTAGGAGGAAAGAGAAGCGATGCCATACTGTATGTTTGAGAACATCTCCATGGTTACAAACCTGAGTAATAATGGTACTCTGACTTTAAATTTAACAAGCAGATTGGCTCTGTTCTAAAAATCAATTCCGGCAAATAGCCAAGATCGAACATAATATCTTGATATTAATCCATAGGTAGATGCATATTTATCCCAATCTGACTTCCATCCATTGGTTCCCAGCGTGCTACAGAAAGATCCAAATGAACTCAATCCTAATCTGCATGTGCAGTATTTGGAGTAGAAACGGTAAGAACATACAAACTTTACACCAAACGTCAAACTGGAACTGGAGCTTCTCTCACTGAACATTCATCGAAACTTAGTCAAAACACTTGAGTTTTTCTCATGGATAAACTGCAGCACTGTCGCAATAAACACTTGCTTCCTCTTGGAGCAGCGGCGGTCGTCCAACTCCACACTTTGTTTGCGCTCAACCCAACATTCCTGCATATTTGTGAAGGAGATAAGCCTCTGATTTTTTTCCGTGTCGTCCCCGACAGGATACAAATGTGTGAAGCGTGTTTCAGCACAAGCGTCTTGAACAACTGGAAAACATTTTGGTCTTTTATCAACAAGGACTGGAGCGTGACTGGAGATCGGGAAGAGAGACGAGCAGGCGATTTCTTCACTGTTCAAAAAGTGAAAAAGTTTAGATGCCAACACTTGAAATGGTTCCACGTTACTGCTTTCACAGAATACAGGCACTTTAACATTCCTCAAAATGCAAACAACCCACTGTGGGTTTTTTTTTTGAAAGTGGCAAATACCACACATTCACTCATTCTCAACCACTGTACAGTGGTCGGGGTGACAGCGCAGGAGAAAAGGAAGAAGAAACCAAGACACCGAGTGAAGGAGCGGCCAGATTATAAATCACTTAATTGTAACCAGAAAGGAGACGCTCCTTCTGCAGTGAGTTCCCCTTCAAAACAACGTGGAGAGATGATCAAAAATGAAGAGTCTTTGTGGAAAAACGTTAGCGCCATGTCAAGATTTCACTTTCAATTTCCATGAACTGTGACATGTGAGATGATACACCGTCTACAATTCATGTTTCCTCTGGATTTGTGGGCCTGGCATGTTAAACGACAACAATAAAGCTTCACAATACCCCGTATTATTTTAACTGTAAGGAAGAAAAAAAAAAAAGTCTGTGTTTCGTACGCAAGCGGTCGGTCGTGTATTTGTTTGTTTATCGGCGCGAGTGCGGAAAACTTTTTGTTTTCCCCAAGTTATTTGCAAAGAGTGGTGACAACCCTGAGCTGTGCAAGGATGCAGACAGAAGCCTGGAGAGGGAGAGGATCGGGTGGGGAAAGGCTGGGATGATTGTGATGATGACAGTGAATGAGAGGGACAGAGACAGAGCCAGAGAGTCTGAGCGTCACCGCGGGGACACAGCGCTATTCATCTGCTCAGAAATCCTCACATATTCCCAAGGGTATCAGTCTCACAGGGAATGAGGCAGAGCATTCACGGGAGGAAAGAGAATCACTAAAGAAACAAGTCAAAAAAAACAAACAAACATATTTTTGACTACAATTTGTCATCTACACGGTGTGTAGACGCGATTGGGACTCCAAACGAAATCTTAAAACAAAAGGTGACTCATGACATCTGTGTTTCAGCTCATTCCTTCATAGGCAGAGTATTCTCAGCACATGTGGGTTTTGACAAAGCCAACGAGGTGTGAATTTATCTCTGCGATGAGGCAATTTCACTTTTTTCTTTTCTGTTGTTTTTTTTTTGTTGGTGAGCGTCAAAGAAAAACAAGAGGTTATGCAACAGTATTTTCAATGTTTCGTTGGCACGATTTCAAAGCTGCTCATTCTTAGACGTCTGATGTGAGACGCTGGAAGACGTCTGAGGATTAATGGCCAAGGACATTCTGGTGATAAAATATGAACCAGGCTGCAACGGCTCTTAAAATTTCCTAGAATCACAGTCTTGATGAAGCATCAATCAATATTTATAACTATAACGATCACTATGACTTAGGTTTTTTGTTTATATATAATTTATAAATCATCCTTGAGGTAAAATACTGTGAGTTTGGTGTTTGTGCCCAAATACTGACAGGGTTAAAAGGAAAGTTTGGTATTTTTAGCCACTGCCGCTGAGGGGAATTCTTCGCACTTTGAGGTTGTTTACTTGGGTTAGCATAATCTGCATAGGAAGCATTTTTCTCCATTTAGAACGATAAACATTTTTTTTTGCTATAAATAACATGAGGAAACAGGTTGAATGCCATGATAAAAACAGCATGCCCTGATAACACAATCTGTACTAAAACAGCTCTTTCAGAGAAATAAACAACAGAGACACTGATATCTTCCTCACAAAAGTACTTCAGTCCTTCGCGACATCACACTATCTTTGAATCGCCATAAATTCAGTCAGGCAAACCTAAAAAATAACCTTTAATTCAACCTTCTGTCACTTCTGTAACCTTTTTAGCCTCTTATTCAACTACATGCATAGTGTTAGCATGCTAGCTTGGCTACTTAGATTGTTAGAATCGAGTAACAGACACAGATATAAAGAACAACTTCCTCTGCTGACTTTGACACTTTCAATTTATGGCGGGACTACCGTTAGCATTAGGCTAACATCTTGTAAAAGCCGCAGCATTTTTTGCTGGTACCACAAAATGAAACGCTCAAAATGTGTAACTCGCCATTGTTAGCAATACCACGCGGTAACATAGCTCTACGCGGTATTTTGAGCATTACTATTTGAAACTATATTAAAGTAAAGTAGCAGTGTTTGTATGGTTTGTTTGGCAGCCATCTTGGACTCCCATGTTTGGTTGGTGAGGTCGCTCTTTCCGAGTTGGAAATTCCGAGTTCTATCTACAAGTGGAACACACCATAAGCTGCAGAATCGCAAGCCGAAACGTGCCTTGGTTAAAAGCATGTGTCAAGGTTTTTAAGCCAGTCAACAGAACGATGACAGTCCACAAGAAGAATATCAGGGTTTATGCATAAAAGCTAGCATTGTCGTCTTTTTGATAATATAGATATTGGCCTTGCTCACAAGTTCATCCTTCATTTGTCCTTCATTCTCACAGTTTACAAAGGTGACACCATGACTGGTAAGAGCTTAACAACACACCAAGGAGTCTTGAATCCACTTCTTGCTGTTGTGTCAGGTTATTATCCTTGATACAACTACTAATTAGACATGTTTTTCCTGCAGCAGATTACAATTACGGGCGTACAGCCTCACCACACCTGTCCAACATCTGAAGGCACGAGATGCTACGGTGCAACATCGCATAATTAAATCACAAATTGGTGTTTCGGATCAGATATTTTCAGTCGCGATGATAACGCCGCAGAGCCGTGTGACAAACTGCCCTGTCGTGTCTCGCCTCTGTCTGATAAACCTTTAAGCCCAATGATCTGTCACTGTGGTTGTACTTCAACACCACACCAGCACGGTTCCTTAAAGCAGGTTTTTTTTTCCCGCTTAGTGACTCGTCGGTGAACATCATGAACATTTTAAGAAATAAATGAGTGGATGTTTCCTCTTTGAGAAACACCAAAGCTGGTAGAATGAGCATTTTGATCACGGTGAACACAAACGTGACTAATAAATCAACAGAAATGTTGCTGATTGTCGTCATATCACCGTCTGTAACACTGCAATGTAACGTTCACAACCTATTCTGATGAAAGAAATCACTTTGTAAATTATATTATAACGTCGCCGTTGGCAAAAATATTCCGGTATAAATAACAATCTAAATAAAGACACGTCGTTCTGTCTTTTTTTACATCATAAACAAATAATACATCTCTTTGCAACCCACACAATAAAATACCCTAATGTGCTGAATGAAGCTGCTTAGCAACAACACAATTTACACAAATCCAGCGCTCCTCAGGATGCTAATTTGTACGGAACGTTCAATGGCAGCCATTTGACGCCGTGAGCAACATAAAGAGCGTGTGAAGAGACGGTGTCTGCGATAATCTCTCAGCTGCTTCTCCCTCACGTATTATTACAGCCTTTTACAGTGCAGGCGGTGAATGTGTGAGATATGTCAACACTGGGTGTCTGCGCCAACAAGGAAACATCACAAAGCTACGAGCCGCACAAACGCCCAAATGAAGAGGAAGTCCAAGACAAACAAAGACAGAGGAAGTTTGCTAATGATTTTTTTTTTTGTTTTTTGTAAGGGGAGAAAAGTTCTTCGAGGACACGATTGTCATAGTGAACGTTGTCTGTGAGCAACGCTGTGAGCAGACGTGATCGGACAAGCCTCAACCTGAGTCTTCTGACTGACACGGGTTTATTAAAAGAAGTGCTATTATCTTCTGACTAATGATTTCTTTTTTTCCCTTTGCTGCTACTTGTCTGTGCTTTGTTGCTATGTTTCGGGTACTCCAGAGCGATGAGCCATAATAATCCAATGACAGCCAAATTGGCTGCTGAAATAATAAAAATGCCACAGTGAAAGGGGTTAGAGGAATCTGAGTTACAGCTGCTCTGATGTGGTGTGACTCTTGATGGACAGTGGGGTTGGAAATCGTAGGGTAAAAACCAAAATACATCCACCATTATCCTGCTGGGAACTCCTTCTTTTGGCCAGCTTTACTATATTTCTGTGATAAGTGCCACCACAAGGAGTCATGAAGTTCTTACATTGACTCAAATTGACAGGAAATATTCAAAATATGGAGATTTATTAACCATATTACCCCCATGGATGAGGTTGTAACTGGAAGGTTACCTTCCACCTGCTAATCTACTGAGATTTGTATGCACAATAACTGTCTCTAGACTTTACAGAGAATGCTCCAAAAAGGCTCCAGAGGTCAGTGGAGAAAAAATTAACTCACATATCTTTGCGTTTCAACTCATTTCCGACTCAATGCTGAGTCTTTAGCTCATATAGCAAGTTTGTTGTAGACAATTGTGTCTGAGCCCCACTCGCACCTGACATTTGAGTCCTTTACATGCTGTAGTCCCGACAGTGGGTATTTCTCATGTGTCCTCAGTAGAGTTGCTCACCTTGTGGATGAAGTTTCGAGGAATTTCGGTGCATTTCAGAACACGCACTGAACATTTTTGGGGGGATTTTGAAGCGACAGTTCAGGCTCTCAAACAAAACCAGAGGGTATCTGTTTATACGCTGGACTGCATGCAGACATCTGCCGCTGTGTTTACAAACTATGTTGACAGAAATTGGCAATTTTGACGGTGAAATTGGATCCTGTAAAAATCCCACATAATGTGAACGGGTTTTCCCTCTGATTTGGACGAGAGCGTGACAGACAGGTATCAAAGTATCGCCGGAGCGGACGTGTTCGTTGCATAAGAAAAAATTCCACTGTTGCAGCCCAACTGAGAATAAATGTCAGCAAACGCATTCTACGGCTTTATCTACATGTTTATTATGGCCGGTTTACATTTCAAGAAACCAGGAAGTGGTAATGTTAACATCTGTGCCACACGCTCACACAACGTGTACACCCCTGGCACTGATAAGGTGCAAACATGCAAAACACTGTTGTGTCTGGTGTAAACGTCTCAGGAGAGCGGCAGGAATGCAGTCGGGGGCTATCTTGGTTTTTAATAAAAGGAGCACCAGGGTTTTGTGAGGTCTGACCCTGAGAAAATCTGAGGTAACACGTTCTGAGGCCCACTCCTGTGTCTGGCTGCGCGTGCAGGAAGGAAATCACGCAACACATAATTAATGACTACAATTAAGTCACTGAATGCCTAATGTACAGGTTAGAACTCAACGGAAAAGCAAAATTAACAATAAACTTTCCCATAGTAGAGAAAAAACATATACACGTGTCCAGAAGCCAAAGCGCTAACAAGCCTTCATTTATCCCAATTTTACAGCCACCCAGAGTCGGTCGGCCATGTCACTCTCTGGCTCAAAGCTCAGCTTAATCCAAACATTAAGAGTATGTAAATTATCAGACGTTCTCCAATAAACCCAGACGGTCAATGGAAAATGATCACTAATGAGCTACCATGGGACGGCGGAGGGCGTGGACCACCCCACGTCTTATTACCCTGGCACGCTGCAGCCGTCAGTGTGCTGTCAAAGAGCGCTCTGCATCCATCAGTCATAACATTTAAAGAGAGAACGAGTGAAAATGGCACCCAATTATGATGCACGGCTTAGTTTTTGGCTTCTGTGCCCGTCTGGAGAAAGCCACTGGGTTTCTGCACTGAAACAGCTAAAATAATGAGGCCTGATTGCGGAGTTTATGGTTTTGGTTTCAGACCAACAAACACTGACCTTTACCTTTATGTCCGGACACCTAGAACCAGAGGAATCCCACATTTATGAAAGTGCAAAAGAAAATGTGTCAATCTTCACTACTTTTTAAATGCCTTTTCTCTGAGGTCACGATAAGACTTAACCTGTTGAATCGATTTACTCTTTGACGGTACGATCACTGCAGCCGCTCGTCGCCTCCTCTGAACTCTACACCTCAGCTGGTCTTTGAGTCTGGGACATTTCAAGCCTCTCCAGTTTCTCATAATGTTCCATTGTCTTGTTACGTAACGACAGCATAGCAATTCAAACTGATGAGAGGTGGAGTGAGAGGCTGCTTAAGGTACTTTGACAGATGTAAGACGTTGGAATCAATTCCTTGTGTCATTGCCCTACATCCTTGTATGACCTTCAAACCATACACATGTAATGATTTATATGTTTTAGGCTGCTTTCATACAGGATGCAAATTTCTGTATGGCACTTTGCTCATCCTTAGATGTTTTTTAAATGTGCTCTAGAAATAAACTTGACTTGAAACGGCCATCGTGTGTGGTGTCAAAGTTTCATGGTTTAACTCTGTAGCTCTGTGTCCGGCCATGGATGTCGTTGTGACCACACAACGATGGCGGTTTCTTCTCTGCTGACGTATCCACGGGAGATAGAGAGCATAGAGCAGCTTGTGGCGCAGAGCTTTAGAGTGCCCACACAATAGTGATATAGTGATTCTACAGCAAAGTTGGAGAATTTCAACCATGTGTGTGCATTGACTTAGATATTAGACGCTAACATTCTAGTATAAGTCACATGGAACTGTAATGGATTGTTCAGTATAGTTTTTTTTCACACATATTCTTTTTTCTTCTTAGATTGTGTGCCTTATTCTGAAATCATAATCCCTTGTAATCCATCTCATGCTAATAAGATGACTTTTTTTTAATGTCAACAAAGAAGGAAACGTAGTACGATTGCACTCCTGATGATCCGCCACAAAACAAATAAAGGATGAGACCTCAGTTTGTCTCATGGTTTGCTTTAGACATGCTCTTGCTTTGAGTGAATGGATGGTGGATGAATTCAAGTTGAACGATGACCTCACACAGTCGTTGCCTTTTACTGCGGGCCAAACAGAAAAAAGGCAACATTTAATTTCTGCTTTCCTTTTAAAAGCGTGTTTTCCTTCAAATTCACTCATCACAACACATGTAATCATAAGCACGCCGATTGTTTTTCGCCATCCTTTCAAGTCCTAAATCTTGAGCGTATCTAATCTCAAAGACGTGAAAAACACCAGAAATATTTGCAGTGTTGTGCTCGAGTGGCCGGTTCACTCACAGTCGCTGAAAGCTCCAACAGTTAGAACAAACTTTCCATCCACCGCTGCTGTGTAACAATATAAATCATATCACACACACACAGAAGACGGTGTGACTTGTGATGGGACGTTATTACTCATCCAGCCTGTGTCATAATTCTGTGCCACTGCACTTCCTCCCGTTTGTTTACTTCCAAAAAATCCTACTTTTATACTGCATTTGTATTTTATACTTCACATTTGTGTCATTTTATGTCCAATTACTTTTTTTCCACCGCATCACTTGTTTACCTTGTGACCTCGTTTTGTTGCTGTAACAATTGAATTTCCCCAACTTGGGATCCATAAACCTGATGAATGGAATCTCATCTAAATCTAAATCTAACGTGAGTGAAAGTCACAGAGGAACGCTAACCACGCAAATACAAACGCAGATCATGTTACCTGAGGTGACTTACAACTACTGTCTCCCTGCTTCATGTTTGTGGAATTACTTTTTTGAGCACAATAACCACGACTTATACGATTTCAGCTCTTTTTTACTCATTAGTAATACTGGACTAAATGTTATTCTTTAATAGACAAAAACAATACACTTGTAAAGAGACCAAGAGAAACAATAACAGACGGATAAATGAAGACATTTGCGTTCAGGTGCAGACAAAACAATAACAAAACATTCCAAATAAGTAACAAATTGTTCCATTTTTCTTTTTTAAAAAAAGCTCTCCTTTCCCTTACTTCCCCTCTTTACTTTCAACTATTCATTCATTTATTGAATAGGAACGCTGCACATTAAGGAACATTAAAATGTAAATATGCTAGATTATAGCCGATTAAGACCTCAAATAAAACAGGAAAGAAATATATAAAAGCATTTGTTTTCAGTTAACTAGAGAGACTTCTAAACAAATGTCTATTTATTCAGTAAGTTCAGATAAAGGATAAGATAAGATAAGATAAGTGTAAGTAAACACACATGAATGTAAAACTGCAGGGTTTAAAATCCCACAAAACAACAGCTCTATAAATGTTCTGTGTGGAACAAATCGAGGCTCCAGATTTGCCTCTGTGTTCTTTTTTGAATGTCTGCACATGTGCACTGAGGCCCCTCCCACTGGCCTTGCCCTCCGGTTTCCCATTTACGTCACAACTTCTTCTCTCTCGCTCTAAAAAAGAAAAATTGTGAAAAATGTAAAAAAAAAAACACCTGATTATACAAAGAGCAAAAAGCTGCGTCTCATTAACAGTTAACAAGGTATCGTCTCGACGTTGTTTTCCACGTGAAATGCGGTTGATACGTTCAGTATCAACCATTTGTTGTTCATGTATAACAAAAGAATTATTACATAAGTGACCATCACCCAAGAACATAAGCCAAGCAAAAACAGACTGAACTGCACATTGGTCTCGAGGCCTGTGACGATACATCACCGTCATGTCACCCCACCCTCAGGTCTTAGTACCTGACGTTCCCTCCAGCATCTGCTCCCCATTCCCTGGACCCTGAAGGAGCCAAACCTCTCAGTGGGAGGGAAAGTCACGTTATATGTGAGCCTGTCTCGGAGCAACAAAAGGCTTAACAGAGATCTAACTCTGAAAGAAGGGCAGAAAACAGAGCTGGAGGAAGCGCCGTAGATTTATGGTCATCATTGATGTCGACGCGGCAGCAGATTTCAATGACTGATTCTGCCTGAAGGAAAAAGAAAACGATTTTGGAAGCTTCTAGTTTGAAGGATCGACTGAGGATCAATCGTGAAGGAAAGGGAGAATTAAAGGAGGGGTGTATAAAATACTGTACACATGCAGAGTCCATGTGTTTCAATGTGTTTCCTCTTTTGAGAGGAGCAACGAAAACACCATCTATGTGCTGTTTTGATGTGAATGGAGACAATGGGAAGAACAATGTATTGTACCCCCAAATAGCTTCTATGTTGTTTTGTCTAGACGCATGAGAATATATGGGTTTTTTTCTGACTACGTGGTAAAAATACTGAACAAACTCTTCAGGTGTCCATGATGCGGTCAAGCCAAGAGTAAGAATATATGGAATAGCAATCGGGGGGACACACTCTGCTGGATACAAAAGGAAGCCCGTTTGAATGGTCTATGGGAGAATCAGCTGATTCTCACTGGATTCATAATGTCATTAAACCTTTACCCAAGGAAAGTCTTAGGAAAGTTTTAGGTCTTCTTCAGTACCACACAATGTCAATTCTGTAATGACGAGTGGAAACTGGTGTGATCAGTATCGTCCAATGGGAGCCTGGTTGCAGGCGATGCTGGAGACTTCACAATGGCACTTCAATCAGATTCTTATGGGTGATGCCACTCGGTGGTAAACCTCTGAAAATATTCCAAATATGGTGAAATGGAGGAAGGTTGTTTTAAATGGGCCCTGTAAAGCACATTTTCTCAGTTGTCCCTTTTCACATCAACACAACATGTGAATTGTGTTCCTATTATTCCATGTCCGTCTTCAATCAGGCAGAACCCTGAACTCTGTCTTCAGTTTGTAACAAAGTGGCTCAAAAAACTTAACTACACTTTCTACCTCTCTATGTAAATGCTTTTATTGTGTTTTATTATGCTGGTTGTATCTTTAACATTGCTGCTGCTGCTGCTGCTGCATTTCTCTTTCTTATTGCAAAGCACTTTGAAATGCCTTGTTGTTGAAATGTGTTATATAAATAAACTTACCATGCCTAAAGTTGCACTTTATTTCATTACATGTCTTTGTGGCAATCAGACGTGTGAGCTTCAACCAAACAGTAGTGAATAATAGTTAAAGTGTGACATATCGTTAACAAATTAGCAATAGCACGCAAACAATATAAGCCTATGCTTTTATACCTGTATAACTGTACTGCTGTCGCTGCTTTGGTAGCAGCGCGTAGCTCCAGCTGTTAGCCATCACCATCAGCTGACTTCTGTTTATACGTGCAATTAAGTTTCCAGTCTCTGGTGCATGTGTGTCTGCCGTGCACATGCACCAGAGGCTGCTGGGAAACAGCCATGAGGCCATGAAATTCATCTCCTTCAATCGCAATATCAACTTCGCTAACGAGCGCACAATCATCACTTACTGTCGCTGAATCATTGCTCATTATTTGCTCATTTCATCCAATGATGGGTTAGCCTGCTCATCTGGACAGGACTCAGCTGTCCGCCTACATCTGGAGGACAAGGGACACTCTTTTGAAGATGTGAATGTTCACATACTGGCCAGGGAAGAGGAGTGAATTCAGCTATTTATTGGCGCTTTCCAGCACTACACTCTACTATTACTATAGTACCTCCTCAAAGTGGGCGGGGTCATCAAAGTTTTATTGACTCTCGGAGCGTAAAGTGTTGTTTGAGTGTACAAACTGGTTGATCGATCACGGACTATAGATCTCAATGCAGATATTTAGGAGTACACAGAGATGCTGATTTATCACTTGTAAACCGAGAACCACAAAATGGAGCCTTGGGAGTAAGAATCTATACAACCTCTGCTCTGTTCTTGATAAGTTACAGGAGAAGATTTGACTGATTCCAAAACACACGGAGTGGAGATAATCACCGTAAGCCACACCACAAAGTGCACCCAGTTTCGCTGGATTTGAAAAATCACTTTGGTGCTCGGTGGAGATGGAAACCACACACAAACACACACTTACATATAGACACACACACACACACACACAGACAGGATATGTGTAGAACCTCGACCGTACTCAATGAATCCAGTGTGTTCCCAAAGCTAAATGAGCCGCCATCTGGTTCATCTCATCTCAGCGTGTCCGCCGACTCGACCCACTCCTCGTTATGTAATATTTACACACCGTGATGAATTACATAACAATCACCTTCCCACCTTAGATGAACGATCATGTCCGTCTTTGACTGGTTTCTTTATTGCTCAAGTTAATGTATGTGCACAGAAGCACGAGGACACTCACGCTACTTTAAATTGCCTTTATTTTAGCAGAGCTTTGAACCTGCTGAATTACTTTTATGTTACACCTGGCATTGGATCATGACTATGAGATGTTGGGTAAATGAATCCTATAGGCCCCATTAACTATAATATATACATATAGAGCATGGATGATGTATGAGTCGGTCTTGAAGAGTAGAGATCAAATAATTCAAAGGTTTTGTAGCGTGTCACCAGGTATGGAAGAAATGATCCAATACTGTTGTTGGATGGCACACAAATTGAATCAAGCCAATTGTTATGCAAGTCTTATTTTGGGTTCAGGAGGTTGATATTATATGGACACAGTTATGCAACTGTATTATTCAAAAGTGAAATTGGATTTATCCTCAGCACTGTAGGAAGTTATTGTTGGGTTTAATTTCCTCCACTTGTTCTCAGAGCAGAGCGAAGATCAGTTCTTTCTGCCCTAAAAAGGGAGCTTCTCTTTAGTCTTAGTAAAAAGTGATAATGTTTTACTGCTGATGTTAAATTACATGAACCGTGGCTGAAATGTCTACGTGGAAACTCTGAGTGAAAAAAGCTAAAACGGGCCAGTTAATTTACAGTTTCCCGTAAGGATTCTCCTGCCAGTTTATAATAAGTGGGTTAATGTAATAATGGATAGGGTGAAAACAAGCCAACATGACACATGGACAGTGTTACATTAACGCACAAGATGGAGGAGTGGAAAACCATCAGGTCAGTTAAAGCTGACCTTCCGGAGACCTTTTTGGAGCGACAGGTTTGTTTTTTTCAGCGTATAAAGGACAGATGCATGAAGGTGAGGTGATAATATTAAAACTGCACTGCAGTAAAAGGCCTTTCTATGTTGTCCATGTGTCTGGGACAGTTTTACCAGCTTAATCTGACAGTCCTAAGCCATATCTTGGGGTTAGAATAATTGACTGTAGGTATAAATATGAGAGTGGATGATTGGTTGTCTGTGTACAGTATGTTGACTATCCAGGGTTCAAAACACTGACAGTATATATATTTATGGTGGATTTTTAGGCTTCCACTTCTCCCAAGGAAGCCAATGTGGAATGAATAGCCATAGAAATGGTCTATGAGAGTCTATGGGAAAAAATTAGCCAACTCCTCACTCGATTTCTAACATAAATAGAACATTATGTCCATTATTTCTCCATTCAGAGGAAAATCGATTATAAATTACGGCACATATGAGTCGACACCAGTGTTGTTGGTTTTGTCACAACTTCAACATGACGTTGGCCAAGTTGCAATTCTGGAGGCTTCAAAAACAGGAGTTTGGATTGGTATGGGTGATCATGACTGGTTACCACTAAGAAGTCATGTTCAGTTTCCTTCAGGGAAAAAACATAGAACTTTCTATTAATATCAATAAATCAATCTTAAATAGGAGATAGACTTTATTTATATAGAATTTTGTGTCTTAATATAAACTCGAAGTGCTTTAGACTTATATTTTCATCCATTTACATCCTTTCATACAGTTTGGGGTTCAAAGTGGGTATAGCTGGGAATCAAACCACCAACCCTAGAAGCTGTACCTCCTAATCAACAGTTGTCTGAAGATTTGCAAGTCAAATATTCTGTAAAATGTAAGTAGACCCAGTTGTGTGATCTTATTCTCTATGTGTGAATACAGTGAATGCTAGAGCAGGCCCGGGCGACCGCCGTGACAGCTTTATTATTTGGCCACATATATCATAAACCTCAATATCTGTCATTCTGCAGTTTTCTGTTACAAACGATGCTTAAATACAAGCTAACACTAAGTTGACCTTGGCAGCGCAGTAAACATTCTTGAGTGCAAATCCCTCACCAGTTGCGTTATAGCAGATATAGAAGAGTTGAAGGCCGACAGATTTAATAGATTTCATACATAAAGAAGTATTTTTAGAAGCTTCCAGAATCCGCCACGGTCGCCGGTGTTCGTGAGGATTCTTGAAAGGTTCCTCTTTCCTCCATGTTTCTTTTATAAAATCCATTATCCTCTCATCTAAATGAATCATCAACCTTTTTTTCAAACTGAGCCCAGAGCTTATTAAGGGAGAGAGAGAGAGAGAGAGAGAAGAGCGTGAACACCGCTCGGTGGTGGCTCCGACACCGGTAGCTGTTTTTCTTTTGATGGAATCACACCAGGAGCGTTGAAAAGCACACATTCCATCACATTTCCTCGTCTTCGGGCTAATCGTGGACGGCTGTGATTTGTTCTGTGCCTGGTCTTATTAGCTTTATCTGCACTGCGCCTGCCACTGAAATATGCCGCTCCCCCGTGCTTCTGAGACCTCACTCGCAGATACGATCTGGACTAACTTAGCCCTGAGTCTATAACCCGAGCATCGCATCAACAACGGGGGCATCTGAGGCTAATTGTTGGCGAGCTGCGGACAGGATCATTTTCACCGCTGCACACTTATGCAAGAGCCGAGCAGCTGCAATAAAGACGTTTATGAGATGCGGTGGATTTCCCTCTGCAGTAGCAGCAAACGGGAAGTCGTCCAGTAAAGTGCATTAAGGTGTTAAATGGGGAAGTGTGAATTCATTTACAGAGCAATAAAGTTGCAGGCGGTTTGTTTAAATGCTCCAACAGCTAGCTTGTTTGCCGGACATTAGCGTATTTATTCCGACACAACAACACAAGACGTTTGAAGATAGGCTTTTAAAATACATTGAAACGTGTTAGTCTGGCTGAAAATAGCACACCCAGACACAGAGAATTCGGATAATGCAGATAATTGGGAGTTCAGTCAGCGCTCTGCTCAGACTCCCGTGGCTTTGACCCAGAAATTATAAAAGCCCGGCCTGACAAAATCCAGTCAAGTACATATTTTGGATCAAGTATATGCTCTGTTATCTCAAATAGTTGAGTATTTTTAAAGTTCATGGATTGTAGAAAGACTCGGAATGGTGCTTGACATGCTAGCATAGCAGCTAAAGATGAAACTGCCTATTAGGAAAGGAAAAAGAAAAGGAAAGGATTATTATACAACCAAATCTACAAGGTCTGATGGAGGGTCGATCAGACAGTGAATGGGACCAAATTGGTGTCACATTCATAGGCTACATGTTTTGACGGTGGGAGGAAACTGGAGAGCCTGGAAGAAACCCACGCAGACACAGGGAGAACATGCAAACTCCACACACAAAGGGATTTCCAGACCGGGAGTCGAATCCCAACACCTTCTTGCAACAGTGAGGCAACAATGCTAAACCACTACCAGTGCTTAACCCCTAAGCCACCCTGCCACCCCACTAAGCCGCCGTGCCGCCAGTAATATTAGCAAGCTAAAACGGGGCATGTCACGACCTAGCATATATTCATTCATTCATCGCCTACCAATTTATCCTCCACATGAGGCTCGCGGGGGGCCGTACGTATGCCAGCTGACATACGTAGGACGAAAGGTCGAGTAAACCCTGGACAGGTCGCCATTCACGCTAACACGGTGAATTAAGAGTGTCTACTTAACCTCTGCATGTTTTTGGACTGTAGGAGGAACACCCACAGAGAAAACCCACACATGATGCTGAACATGCAAACTCCATGTAGAAAGGTCCTTGTTCCGGCCTGGTCACTCGTGTCCCCACAAGTTCTTGTGTGCTTCGACATGGACAGTAGGTCAGTTAATCAGTTGTTGCTTGACCTCACCGTGTATGGAGATGTAATGCAATGAGAAGAGAAGAGAAGAGAAGAGAAGAAGCTGTAACTTCCCTGTGTTTTGTTTTCATCTTATATTGCATGCAAACCTGAGACCTCAGCCTCACAGTGCGTCCTGTTTGCTTTTTCTCTGATAATCTGTCGTTAAAACAATGAAAGGGCGGGGAATAGCGCTGAGATGTGGTTTGGAACATTTGGTTTCTGTGTTGGTGCAAGCACCGGAGAGTGGCGGGACGCTGTAACAACAAATTCCAGCAAGCGCGAAGCAAGGCCGATAAGTGTGAGCGAGACAGGTGCAACATGTTACACGACCGACAACACATCTTAACCACATTAAAGTGGCCAAAACAAGGACACAGAGTGTTGTTGTTTCAGTCACATGCTTCTGGTAGCTCGTCTGTGCCAGACCAAAATGATTTGGATGAGGAACATTTTTAGTTTAGAACAATTCTGAGGAAACAAAGGAGGCTTTGCTTCTGCAGTTGTGGGATTTATTAAGTGCGGGCAATGATTATGAAGCCGTTTGGCCAACGTGAGGCTACAACATGATCCTGAGAGACGGCACATCTAAAAGCAGAAAAACAATGTAATAGGAACAGTCTGTTCGTCCTGACAAATAATGAAGTCATAATCACCATTACAGGATTAGAAATGCACTCTATATCCACGCACATTCTATATATGTATCTATTTACGCTGTGTCTTTACTTGGATAGAGACATGTAGTTATAGAGTCATTAAATATAACACTTTTTGTGGTTTGGTTGAGGTTCAGTCTCTGTCCTGCCAATCAGACCGACATGTTTTCCGTCAGTCGGCTCCGCGGAGACAAATGAAACGAGTAGTGAGGGAATGACATGTCAAACCAATCAGCCATTTGACGAGAGACGGCCTCATTTTCCTCCTCCATCTGTTGTAACTGCGCTTTTACAGGAAGTCTGCAGGAATGCTTAGCAGCACAAAAGAAAAGGATTGTGTCACAAAACAGAGGATTTTTCCGGAGTAAAGCACATAAGCTGTACAAGAGTGACTGTTGAGTGTGGGCTTTAAAGCATTTCAAAAGGTCAAACCACCTCGGTTTTGCCACTTTGGAGCCTCAGGTTTTGCAGATCAGCTGGTGCTGTTTTTGGTTTCTGAAACCAAGAGACCATTAACGTTAATGTCAAACGTTTATAGTTATAAAAACAAGTCAAAAAAGTTGCCACCTAATGGACATTCTGGGGATTGCAGGTTTCAGACACTTCTGCATTGGTTTCACTTTCTGGACCTGGAGACTACACCGATTTTTGGATTTTTAAAAGCTATCACAATTCATCCAATGTCTGTACCAAGTCTGCTGGTGGAGACAATCCCATAGGGCGAAAGACGGAGTACAACCTGGACAAGTCTCCAGTCCATCACAGGGCCACATAGAGACAAATCTCACGCTCACACCTACAGGCAATTTCGAGTGTCCAGTTAACCTCTGCGTTAACCTCCCCCCCACACACACACACGGTGAGAACATGCAGAAAGGCCCTTGTTTCGACCGGGTCACAAACCCAGGCCTTTTTGCTGCAAGGCAACAGTGCTAACCCCTAGTCCTGTGCACTCTAACCAACAATATGTGGTCTATGGGATTCTTCCTCTGTGGACCATGAATGTCTTAACCAAATTAAGACACTCTTGTCTGGAGCAAAGGGGTGGACACACACACACAGCCACTTCATGCACAAGCTGCGCTGTGTTTTGAAAACATCCATCCGTGCAGCTGTTGCGGGTTTCAGTGAAAACTTGTGAAAAATGTAACACTCAGCTGATGAAGACAAATATCCCCTCTGAGTGCAGATTAGGATTCGGCCGTCTGTGCTATTTCTGGAGTCATCCATCTTTGTCTCAACGTTGTGTCTCATGTCAAACGTTTTCCCCGTCCCCGCCTGGAAGGTCATGCTCTGTCTGCCGTCTCTCTGCATGCCTCGGCCCCTTGACCTCAACCATGGATGTGGTTTTCCTCTTCGACACATCTTTGTAGGCGAGTTTCTTTTATTAGAGGATAACATACGAGTCGTAAAATAAATGTAAAATAGCATTAGTCATTCAGGAGTTGAGTGAATACGACAGCCACTACGCTTTTGGGAATGTCCGTAATTTCCTGCCAGTGTTGTCGGACATGCTCAGATTTCTCTTCTGGGTTTTGTATCGTTTGGCTGAAGCCCGTCTGAAATGATGGAGGACAGCCGTTCGCCTCCGTGTCTCTTGTTTCTCATCAGAGAGCGGTAGCGTGCCGGAGGCGGATGACACATGCTCTCAGATGGATAATAAGGGAGTCGGGGGAACACTTGATTTCATGCCTCTGGTTCTTGTGAATGGCGAGATCATGGCGGGGCGTTGTGCGCTGTGTTTGGTCTGTGCTGGTGGAGCGCAGCGGGCCTCAGGCAGACACTCAGATATGTACTTATATCAATCAGCAGTCAGACATTTATTATTATTATTCCTTTTTCTATTCCCCCGTGTGTGAGCGTGTGCACGTCCGTCCTTCCGTCCGTCTGTGCCACACATGTGCTTCTCAAGCTGTTCGGATGGGAGACATACTGTAACGTGCTCAGTCTCAAAATAAATCCCATAATCACTTCTTGATGTTACTCCTCCACCTCCCTAACACGTTTGGGTATTTATTTAAAAAAGGTACACAGTTTAAAATGTAGCTGCATTTATTGGTGACATTGCATGCTCTGGTTAATGAAGTGTAACAGAGAACATATGTGGCCTTCAGTCAACTCCAAAAATCCTGATGTAAATATAAATATAAGGCTGTTTTTTGCGTAAAGATAAACAATTCATCCATTCGTTTGTCAGTTTTTTGATAAATTTGACACACTGGACTGGATACTGGAGTATTTAGGCAGCCTGTGGCCAAGTGGAAAGGGAACTTGGAAGGTCACCGGTTCAAGTCCCCACCAGGTCAGGGGCGGGGGTACCCCTGAGCAAGGTACTGTACCCAACCCCCATTGCTCCCTGGGTGCTACTCAGCCCACTGCTCCTAATGCTAGGATGGGTGAAAATGCAGAGAATAATTTTCCTAAGGGGATTAATAAAGTATTAAAAATTCAGATCCCATTAACCAGAAACTATTTTTCCATATAATGAAACCATTGTTGTTCTTATTTATTCCCAAAAGGCATCAGTGAGTTGTTCTTTGCAAAAATCTGGCTGTTAACACTGCATTACTTAGCTTTTCACTACTTATTAGAATCATCATCAAGTTGCTGTTGCTGCAATAAAGTTAAGGACCCAGGGTACAGAACACAGACAGCCCTGACTGACCAGATTTAGAGAGTTTATCAGACTGAACTAATGAAAAGTAATGAAGGCAGTGGCTGTTCAGGGGGAGAAGTAGCAGTAAATTGTGTTTTCAGGCTAAGAGGCAGGAAAGGCATGGTGACAAAAACTGGACCAGGAATGAGACCTGAAGCACAGAGGAAAACAAATGACACACACAAAAAAACCCCAAGATTAAATTCTGCCCCAAGTAGAGCGGGAAAGACACGAACCACAGCAAGTAACAGGAGGATCTGACAAAGACTGGTGCAGAGAGGCGGGTATAAGAGCAGAGCAGTGTTGATGAGATGATGAACTGCAGGTGAGGTGTTAAGGCGGGGCTTCAGGATCCAGGTCAGCCACGCCCACCGAGCAGAGGAGAACCCTAAACCTCACCAGGAGTGACACTTTTACCTGTTAACGCACACAATAATTCACCTGTCACCACAATATTTAACATGTCGCCATCTTTCTGCAACAAAGAAGAATTTACAATGTCATTAATGGCAAAATTAACACTTATACTGTGAAGTTACATATTATTTAAATATCCTGATCATATTTTTGGAATATAATCTATTTCCAGTTTTCATTTTCATATATAAAACTTTCTTTTATCGGTAATTCTGTCCATACTTGACCTCCTACCTTTGCTGTCGTAAACAAGAGAATTTTCCCGGGGTGGAATCAATAAAGTCTAAAATCGAATCTAAAATAATCGAATCAAATAAGCAAGAACCAAATGTGGATAAAACGTTTGTTTTTAGAGTGGTTTACCTGTGAAGGGCCGCGGAGACATTCTCTTCCTTTATTTAACCCAAAATATAAGACAAACGCACCCTCACGCTCACGCCGATGAGCTGCAACACGTGCGGTTTCCACTTCATCAGCGCTCCGAGTGCCTCTTTTTGACAGAAAACAAGACTTCAGACTTTCTAAATGACAACACGTGTGCGTATTAATCAATTAGTCCCTGAAGTCTACACACAGACAGATGCGGTCACATGTTTACACAGATTCTTGGCATAACTGCGTCTCTGAGGGATACAAACACTTTCATATGGTCATGTCACAGCCGGGCTCCCGTTCCAGACACATCCTCCGTCCCCGTCACAACACGCCCGCTTCAGTCAGCTCACATTTATTTCCCCTCCTCTGCTCCTTCAATGGGCCTTTATGGAGCATTCTCGTCACACAAACACCACCTTTGTCCCCGCCACAGCCGCTCTTCTCTGGAAGAGATGTTTTCTTTCGCAGCGGAAAAAAAAAGGGTTCCTCTGATGTGTGGACGTTTCCACAGGAATGGCCGTTTAATTCAGGGTAAGCCAAACAGCACTCCATGCGAGCGCGGGGGTCGCGGCTCCTCTGCTGTTTTGTGTATTATGTAATTCAGGCTGTCGGCCGGGGCGGGATAGATGGGAGCGAAATCTTCAAATGTAATAAATCACACAAACGTGAGACAATGAAAAACGTTGTGAAAATGTGTTAATTTACATGCTTATCTTCAAAAAAACTGCATGGTATACTACAATAAAAGAGAAATGTAACGCCATATATCTTTGGAATTATACGATTTTGAAACCTTGCGGTATTGTACTGTACTTTTACGCTATGTTTTATACACTATCTTCCTTTTAACAGCACAGATCATATTAAAAACATGGCTTCTTTAAAAACTAAGAGACTGTGGGGGGAGTGAAGAGGTGAAGACACCCAGAGGGACAATCTCAGAGACATAAAAACACAGATATGCACGACTCAGAACCCTCAAAGCACCACCCACAGCCCTGTAGCAGCGCGGGATTGACGTGACAGTCCTTCAGCTTTCATATGAAAGAACATTAAAGTTTATGGTTGAACTGAGGCTCCGCGGCATCTTTTTATAACTGGATTGCAGGTGACCCCAATTCTCAGGTTTCGTCCGGGCGAGGGCGAGAAGACGTTTTCCCAAAATAAACTCAGACGCACATCCCAATATATACATACCGCCATTATAGTCATTATAATTATGATTTTTAAGCAAAAATTGCCTCCTGCAGACACAGAGAAACATGTGTTGCTCTGGAACATGAGTCCAACTGGTGTTTTGGCCCTAGTGTAGTTGCCACAAACCCTTAAGAAAACAGTCACATTTGACTTTGGACTCACTATTTTTGGCTGATGGAGCAGTTTTTCTCTTTTCTTTGCTAAAATAGGTTGTTGTAGCGAAATTTAAACACTTCACCATTTTGCATATTTGCAGACTGAATACCATTCACTCGTGGCTATGCCCAGCTAAACACTACAGAGCTGAGGGACATCAAATGTTGACGCTGTTCCATTCAAAGTAAATGAGAAGCGCTACAGTTAATCTACTTATGTTCTAACTGAAGAACAGAAAATAAAAAAAGTTATATAAAGGCACTCTGTGTTTGAAGGTAAACCAGGTGCTCAAAGTACGAGCAGCTTGATGAAACCTAGAAAAAGTTAGTGTCCTGGAAATGTTGGAAAAACCTAAAAAAAAACAATATTCCTGTATACTGTATATCTGAGACAGTGATGGCCACGGGGAGGCGGAGCTACAGCGATAAAGACGACTGTACAAGTTAATTAAAAATCCCATTCCAGGCATAACTGGGATTGGTGAGCGGGGCAGTGTCAATGGCTCGTCTTATGTAAGGCAGCACCTGGGATCCTTGAAGCATGCAAGAAATGTGATCAGGTGATGTGTGGGCACCGGCTCAGTCCACTCCTCAAGACAGTGGGGGCCTGTATGACTCAGCGAGGTTCACTTAGCCAGGCTCTCTGTGGGGTTATCTGGCTTGATTAAACTGGACGTTGGTGGTTCTGTCGTTCTGTAAGAGGCTCCGTTTATCAGTTTAGCCAGCATTTGTTACTATGGGTCCAATTAAATGTTTCATCAACAAACTGAGATGAGAAAAGTTAAACAAAATGTTCTTTATCGTGATTTTAATTCAAGTTAAGTATGAAGAAAGCATCATATTACCGGGTCTTTTGAATACAGAGGTCTCAAACACGTGGCCCACCACTTAATGTGGTGTCACAGTGAGGTATTTCTGTCTCTCTTGGATATTTGTACATTCATTTTGCATCATAAATATGTTTATTTGTTGAGAATGTTACATCATTCCATAACAAAATAAACACTTTTATGTTGAAATTCTGCCGTTACTTCGATATAGTTTTAAGGTAATATCTCCCTAAGAAAGTCGGATGTTTTTTGTTTTTTACGGCCCCATCCTGATCAGACTAGATGCCCATTGAGTGCCATTCCATTTTACACAGAGTAATGAGGATGTGGAAATCACAAGACTATGCATATGAACTCAACTTTTTAAATGTATGTATATATGCAGCAAGGAAGTGGAAAATAAAAGCAAAATAAGTCAAAACGCTTCACTAAGTGCTTCTGTGTTGTCTCTAAGGTGGCAATAAAAATCCAGATCATTTAGCCACAATAACGGAAATGGAAGGATTTCCTTGTATGCGTGAGAATGCCATGGTGTCATGCTGCATTCTTCCTTTTATTCCTCTCGCAAAGTTTAATAGACCCTCTAGACTAAATCTGTGGACCGCAACCATGATGTCACCAAACAACGATGCAAACAACAAACGTTTGTGCTCCGTCAAACTGAAAGGGCCCTCGCTTTCAGCGTGTGGCTTCTGTGGTGCGACAGTGTCCGTGATCACGGAGAAGAAAGTGGATGCTCAACCACAGAAAACCATGGACACACATATTATGTTAAAAAGGAGCGCGTGTGGTTCCCTTCATTCCCGTCATTCACTGCACGAGTCCCGTCCAGTCTCGTCCCGTCCAGCTCCAAGATCTTAGATTACAGCTTAAGTCCCACAGGCTTCCCTTGCCCAGGCTTCACCAGTTGTATAACTTAACTGCTCAAATTCATTTGTCTGTGTATTCTTAGAGAACATTTTCTTCCTCTGAACTCTGAATGTGCCTGTTATTTTCATCTTGAAGCTTTTTTTTCTGCATTTAGCAGATTTAAATGGATGAAGTCATTTTCTTTGTGTATCACGAAGCATAAAAGCTGGTGCCTTCGCATTATAATCTCCCTATCAGGGCTCCTGACTGACAGAGCAGTGAGTATAGACCTGCATTGCTGACGTACAGAGGGATTTTGAATGAGTGCGAGGGCGACTGGGTATCGGTGCGGGTTTGTTAATTGATAACTTGGCCCCCCACGAGGACTCTAAGACTTTAAAATACTTAGGATTATGCAACAGTTCCCCTGCACATGAAGTTCCTCTGCTGCCAAAACACTTTGGGACAAAGTTCACCTGCCTGGCAACGTTGCTTTTTAAACCCCTGCAGTGATGCTGGCCCAGAAATTTCACAAAAAAAAGCCAGGTAGCAGTTCTGTGGCTACTCTTGTGCTAATGATGAATATAAAGCAGAGAACGTAAAAAGGATTTGAGAAATAAGTAGTCAGTTGACATAAATCTTAAGTTTTGCAACACACATTTACTGACTACACCAACACATGGATAAAATACAAATATTACAAATCTAATAAAACTTATTTAAATCAACGTGTCCTCAAAAACAGGTTTTTGTGAACACACAAGCTCAGAATTTCTTCACATTTGGTACAAACATTAATTGATTGATTTCATTAATAAAGACATCAGTGCAGTGTTTAGAGAAGCCTGTAATACTGATGACAAACATGTTTGGCTGGAGAAACACTGTGCTGTGGATAAACCACTCCCTTCCATAAAATAGACCTGACATGTGGCGTCCCTCAGGGCTCTATACTGGATCCCCTTCTTTTATCTGCATATACTTCTAACCCGAATCCAATTTGTGTATTTGTAATTGTTTAATTAATATTGTTTACCCAGTTGTTTTCATCAGTGATATACTTTTAACATTTATCATGGATGAAACTTGTTTTGTTGTAGTAGCAGCAAAGCGTTAGCTACCTAGCTGAATAGCAAACGCACACAAAGGCAATAGCTCGCTGAACAGAGTGGAGTATTTAGCAGCTAAACTGATTAGACTAAGTAGATTAAAATCCCTACATGAGTATTCAGTGGGAAATTGTACTTGGGAAGTGTTGCAAGGACTGATGAGATCACAAAAGTGTAAAAGTGAAGGTTATTGGTTAATCGTGGGTGGTCAAAGGAACTGGCCAGAACCCCATTTTGACACCATTACACTAAGGTTTTTTCACCATGTAGTCATTCTTCTCTCTGTTAGTGTTCCAGGCATGATGGGAAGTTTCTCTGGACCCCCGTACTTTCCTCTGCTCTGAAAAGTGACGGAGCCGCTGCCGTCGACTCGAGCACAACCTGTCATTGTGGTCCACATTTTCCCAAGGATTACTGTCACTGGCCTCTTCCTCTTGGCCAATCATGGCATCACTCACACTGTCCTTGATTACAGCGGCCGGCGGGTCAACGTGGAGGTAACCGCTATTCACTTTCTAATCCCTCTTCCCATACTTGAGAGAAAGAGAGCTCAGTGGATCTTCTCACCACACATCACTCCTCTCACTTCTTCTCAGTCTGTCTGTTCTCTCTTCCCATGCCAGTCAGCGGCACAAGAGGTCCATTCTTCCGCCCGTCCCTCTCCGCGGGTTAAACACTCAGATAGGCCATTAAGTGATTTAATGACGCACACAGAGGAATGATTTCAAAGAGACGCAGTGCCATTTTTGAGGCTGGTGAATGTGTTTTATCACAGATTTGATAAAGAAATCCCTCTGGTGACAAATATCAAGGTTGAACCAAAAATAAACCATATTCTTGCAGCCGTGGGAGTAAAAAGGAAATAAACGCTTCATCAGAGCTCTGATCTCAATCCAAAAGGTTCTATTTCATGACATGGAAAACAAACATTTTAAAGAATTGTGATGACTAAGACATGGGAACAAGAGTGGGAGCGTGCGAGGAAACATCCGTTTACTTGTATATGTCCTCGCTGTATTATAAGTAATATACACGAGCTAAACCAACAAATAGCAAATATTTCCTACTTCACTGTATGGCTACATACGTGGAGAAATGAGATTTTGTTCCCTTGATGTTTTCACTTGTTGCAGAGTGTTACATCATGAAAATGCCAGTGTAATAATAATAATACTAATACTAGGATGACTGTGCACATGTACAGTAAACACATCAGCTGGGACGTCTGCAGTGTTTCCTGCTGATAAGCCTCAGGGTGAGGAGCTGCACAGACAAGTCTCCTGTGTGTTGTTTCCTCTCAGCTGTAAATGTTTGTGTTCACTCTGACGCTGCTGTGGGTTTAGAATATTTCACATGCTGTGTTTTAGACAAATATGGAAAGGTTCAGAGAGACATCTGACATGCTAACATCGGAAATCAACGGCATTGTTTTCAGCTTATCGTTTTCACACGAAATAATCATTCCTTCCCTAGCCCCTTACCCTCACCTTAACCATCACAACTAAAGGCCTAACCCTAAAACCAAGTCTTAACCCTCAAAAAGGTTGTCATGTAAGAGGTGGACCAGTCAAAATGTCCTCACTTCCTATGGTCTTTTGGTACAAGAACACACGTAGTTTTTTCCACTTTAAAAGCAGTTACGTGTCCATTCATCATCTATATCATCTTTATCCGCCACATGCTAATCCCAGCGGACATAGGGTGAAAGGTGGTGTTCACTGGGGACGGGTCACCAGTCCATTGTAGGGCCAACATATAGAGACTAACAGTTTGGAGTGTCCAATTGACTTCTGCACGGTTTTGGACGTGTGGAGACACGAGGAAACACGCAATCTCCACACAGAAAGGTCTGGACTGGGACTTTTGAATGTAACAAATGCTTGTTTACCTTTAAAAGTTACAAACTACAGCTTTAAATGTGTATTTCTGCATTAAACATAATGGGTAGAACAAAAGAGCAGCGCGTGCACGTGTATGTGTATGTCTGAAGTTGACTAAGAGGTTCATTAGAAGCAATTAACAGGTGCCGCGTGCTTGACAACAGCTACAGGCTGTGTACTTGACATCACAGCAGTTTCTTCAGCCAAGGGCCGTGAGTGGATTGTCTCGAGGCTGCACTCAAGTGCCGGCCCCTGTGGAGACGAGGCGAGCTGACGGGCTAATCAGTGCCTCTTTACCTCCTGACCTCCTGAGAGCCCAAGAGGCACCACTCTGTGTGTGTGTGTGACTGTAGAGGGAGAAAAAGAAGGTCAATCAGGACCGCCGTGTTGTCATAATTACTCAGAGGTCCACACAGGGGGGCGATAGAGGTTCCGCACTGGTTCTACACTTTAAGCGAAATGGGCTTTGGGTTAGGGTTCATGTCCTAACGTTGGGTTATAACGGGCTGACAATATGGGTCCCAAAGTGTTTTTGTCTCTGGTTTCCATGTTTGCCCACATGTGCCCATATTAGTAAAACCATAATGAACCTGCATGATTTGCCCACTTCATACCAAATTAGTTCTCACTTAGTACCCACGTAGTTTACTAAATCCGCAGATACTGAAGCCGGATTCAGATGGGGCTAGTTTTACATGGAGAGGTGAAGGTAAAGTAATTACTATCAGAGCTTCGCAGTGACTTCCAAATGTGCCACGTCAGTAGTCATTACTGGACGATGTCAGTAGAGATTATAACAACTTTTACCTTGGGTACAAATGGCCCCAGGTAATACTAATCCAGTGTGAATAGACCAGCAGTAAACGTGGGCATAAATATTCTGTCAGGTCCGGTTCAAGCATGGAGATGCTCGAGGAAGCATTCCGCAAAGGACGGAACACCAGAAGGTCAAAAGTATGGTAAAGTGTCAGAGGAACAGGAATTCAGATTGCTCTAGGTAATTAAATCTCTTCCCAAACAGTGCAGTTATGCAGCACGGTCTCAAACGGTGCTATGTTGACGTTTGTCTACACTTGTGAGGTCAGGAAGCGAGGTCATGACAACAGGAAGTGACGGGAAGGTAGTTTGACAGAGATTTCTTATCCCGTGCGAATTGACCAAAGCAGCTTGTTATCGAATAGCCCCACTCCACGACACACGCCCAGATCCATAGCTTAAACTATAAGAATGCAAATATCACTGTCTGTGACAGAGCTGCACTCTGTCTGACAGTCATGTCACACTCGCTGTCTGCCTGGCAGCGCTGGATGCCAGTTCACAGTCTGTGGTGGTTCCAGCCCTAATGAGGCGCTTATCCTGCCTTATGTAATCACTGCATAAAGACTCGAATGTGAGAGAGGGAAAACAAACGCTTAATGGAGAGCAGACGCAGCAAAGACAACAAATGGTCACAATCAGGAGAGTTTTTCCACCTCAGATATTCAGCTTCAACTGGAAT
This sequence comes from Solea senegalensis, assembly GCF_019176455.1. Classification (NCBI taxonomy): domain Eukaryota; kingdom Metazoa; phylum Chordata; class Actinopteri; order Pleuronectiformes; family Soleidae; genus Solea; species Solea senegalensis. The sequence continues at coordinate 15,320,275 of NC_058037.1, read as the reverse complement.
GTGTGTGTGAGTGTGTGTGTTATACCTCTGCAGGGACCTTTTTCTGGCATAAACACTGACCGTGTCGGGACCAGTACTCCTCATGAAGACCCAAACCTGGTCCTAATGAGGCAGAACCCTGAACCATGATGTTCTCAGATGTCCTTTTCGGTTTTAATGATTTCTTTGTCAAATGGAGAAAAGAAGCCAGAAAATGTTCATATTTAAGGAGCTGAAAAATCAGAAAGCTTAAACCAATGAATTGATGATCAAAATAGTCGATTAATAGACGATTCATTTAGCAAGCGATTAACAATCGAATAATCATTGCCGCATTATTGGTAGAACCAACAACTTTTGTGTAATTTGTAGTGTTTTCGCAACACTGTAACATTGCATTGCTTCACTTTTCTAGATTTACCTTATTGTCCTGAATAAAATATTCATGGAAAGTGTTGAATCTGATGTCATATCATGTCCGTCATATATTTTTCCACAATGCTCCCGTCTCTTCTTTTTTTAAAAAGGACGCCACCAGCATTCACGTTGAAGTGATGCATGAAAAACAGCAGCAGCCAATAATATGGGTTGGGGTGCAGAATCACTCATTGAATACACCAGATGAGATAGTTTTCGCTTCTAACTGATGACATTTGAACGTTCAAAAAAATGTGGATATAATAAAAACCAGCAACCAGAGCCAAAAATCATAATCAGAGCCTTTGCTCGGGAGAATGTGATCCACCCTCATCCTCCATTACACATGTCATGGACATGCACTATGTGGAGGATGTGTCTATAAAAGTTTTCACAGTTTTATCTTCAGTATTTCAATACACAAGCTGTGCATTAGCTGTATATCTGCCTCCTGCCATAGTTCTCCATGGCTTCCACTGGTCCTTCCTCACAAAACTGCTGCATCAGCTGTAAAGTTGTGGCGTTTCTTGGGTTCTTCGCTCAGCCTGGATTCCCTCACTCAGGTTTGGGAAGCCTCAGTCGTCACTGCTGCTTAGTCCGCCCCCGCCAGGTTATTGGGTTGTCGCCATGACAAGCAACGGCCACCCAGCTCTTCTATCGATGGAAGATTTGAACACGGCGCGTTCTGGCGTCACACTCTCAAGTTCGCGGCGATCAGTCGTCAGCTCACCTCACAGATCTTTTCACTGAGCAGAACACGACATCGACTTCAGCGTCCAAATGTTTCCTTGTACATGTCTGATATTCCACCACTTCAGTAGCCAGGACTTCAACTTCTGTGACTCACTTGGACTTTATTTTGAAGTTTCCCATGGAGCACCTCATCCCTTATCACTGCATTGTTGGATATGAGCACTGTACTGTGGTAATTTATAGGTTTACCGAGCAAAACTATAAGAAAAAAAATAAAATAAATCACTAATCAGTGTCAGTCCAAACCTGTCCTCATATTCACAAACCGGCTCCAGCTCTGGAAGGCCCCATATACTGTACAGGCATTATTGTTTTATGAAAACTCATGCTGAGCTACTGCTGGAAGCCCCTTATGATTCAAGATCAAGATTCAGCATTCCACTCTTTGATCTCAGCGCTATGGGTTACCCACAGAATACTATATGAAGAGGGAGGGAGGGAGGGAGAGGGGAAAGCAGGCTTGACATAATTATGGGAGAACTCATTTCTCTCGGGCTTCCTGTTATTGAGAACATGCTTGCAAATAAAAGCTAACACAGTATATGTGGCGTTAACAATGTTTCCTCTGACTGGGCGACTGCCTCTTTGATCTGCTGTGATAGTCACACACACACACACACAAAGACAAACAAAGTCAGCTCTTCAACTACAGCATGTGATATGGAGACATATTTTAAAGTCTTATCTAGAATAGAGTAGAAGAGCTGCTTTTTCAGTGGCTGCATTTTAAAGACGACTGGTTGTACCATTGGTTGAGAAGGCTCCATGATTTCCTCCATCCCTGAGCAACGAAGGATCCAAAGATTATTGACTCCTTTAACCAGCAAACAAAAGGTGAGCAGGAACAGCTCAGAAAAAAGCTAAATGCTAAGCTAAACTTGACCTTAAACTGAGAAACAAACAAAAACATTAGCTGGACTAACACAACAAAAGATCTCTTTCTTGTTTCCGGACCTGAAGTGCACAGACGCTGACAACACACGTAAGACGCTCTGGCAACAGGAAATGGGAGAAGTGAGTATATATAGGGAGTGAGGGTAAGGAGCACCAGGTGAAAACAATCAGGGAAATCACATGTGACACAGAACAAGGCAGAAAAGGTGCTCACAGGAAGTAGAGAAAAGCCCTTACCAAAATAAAACAGGAAGTGACACTGCACTAAAACTAACACAACAGATGGTGCGTGACAAACTTATCTTATATTGCAAATGACTTCAAAGGCGGGAAAACAGTTGACAATCTATGTTCAAAAACACAAACAACATACTGTAATAAAATTACATTTTAAAAAACTATATATGTGTCATGTTAAGTACCAATTTTACCATGTCCAGTTGCAACTCTGTATTGCGATAGATCGTCCAATTGTGGTTCCTTCTAATGAAGCCAGGCTGGACCAGAGTGTAGAAGCTTAATGTAAAGTGTAGAAACCTTATCACCATGTTTGTCTGTGATGCAGAAAAGTGACCCATTATTTTGTCATGATAAACGAGTTGATCATAATCAACATAATACAGTGTAAAAGTGCAACAGTCTGGCTCATACAGGAGGCGACATGCATATGCTTTCTGCAAAGTAAATTAAAAAAATGTAACCAATACACACACACACACACACACACAGATGTGCGGAAAAATACAGACACAACACGCCCAAATAAACCTTGTTCCCATTTAACTGTCAAAGTAATCTAAAGCCAACTTTGACATTTCACAAAAAAATAGAAGAAAAGGGAATTCAACACGTTGTGCATGGCAAATAAATGTTGAGATCCCAAAACAAAACAGCTGCTTTTGACTCCTAGTACGATGAAGAAGACAAAGGATTTTATGGCAGAAAGCGTCAAAACTTCTGCCATCTACGCACTTTATCCTTTTTAATATGTGTAGTTTTCAAAGTCATTTACTCTCAATTGGTCATGAAAATTGTTGTCAAATAAATGATACAGCACAAACGCGGCAGTTTGTGACCCAGTACAGTGGATGTTGATACAAACACATGATGGGACCCAGATGTTTTATCTACAATTATCAAGAACAATAAGAGTCTGGAGAAACAGAAAGTTTTATTTAAACACATAGTCCAGGATAAGCTAATAACCCTAACCCATAGGCCAAGAGGAAAGGAATTGGGCTTGTAACAGTAACAAGTTTGGGGAGGGCGGAGGGCTAAAGTGCTCCTCAACAAGGCACCAAATACGCTAGTGCTCCTCGGGTGCAGATAAGTGGTGGCCACTGCTGCTGCAGACGCAACTGGTGTGTAATAAGGACAGGGGTCCACATTGTTGATGTAGTGGTTAGCACTTTTGCCTTTGCTGCAAGAAGACCCAGGTCCGCGACCCGGTAAGAACAAGGGCCTTTCTGCATGGAGTTTGCATGTTCTCTGCTATTTCCTCCCACAGTCCAAAAACATGCAGATTTCTGGTGAGTAGTTATAGTGAGTAGTATAAATCAAAGCACACAACTAATAAAGAATACTTGACAAACCCACCAACCAAACCAAAGAACTATAAAGTTGCTAAAAACATCCCGTCTGTTCATCTCTGCCAGCGTCAAACAGCACTGGTGATGCTGCTAACAGCAGTCACACGACAAAACAAAAACCCACACAACAGGGATTTTATTCTCAGACTGAGGTTTGCGTCGTTATGATCTGGTTGCTCATATATTTTAAGGGGGCGATAGTTGAACGTCGTGTGTTCATGGGAACGGCCGTGACACGGTGTGGTCCTTCAGTCAAACATTCGCTGCAGCTTGTAATCTGTGACTCGAGACATAAATGGAAAATGATGGATCCCACACAAAAGATGTAAGTGAAAAATAAAAGGAAAAGGCATATTCAAATATTTATATTCATTCCCAAATTGATATGTTTGCGTTTAACATTTCCCCAGAACTTGCGGCTTCCCACCGCTCCCTGGAGCGGCTCACGGCCGATGATCCAACGCCGAAGCGGCACGCAAGCTGTAATTTTAATGAAAACACAATTATGAAAGTGGGATCCTCCACTGTGATTAGTGGTGAGTCTGAAAGACAGAAATGGCCGCAGCGCAGCATGTAGCTGACATTACGCTGCTTCCAGAATGAGTTGTAGTTTCAGAGTCTGTCTGGGGCTGCAATCACCACCAACATCCTGATGTCGGAGCAGGAACCAGTGAGAAAAATCAGAGGGAAAAATGCAACACAAATGTGAAACCCTTGACTGGCCAAATCAAACAAGGCTTCAGAACTACACCAAGTTTAAGAAAACATGGTGTTTCGGTGCGACTCTTCTGTGTGTGGCGCATCAGGGCTCGATTTCTGCAGAACTGTGACAACTGCAGCCATAACGGACATTGTTAACATTTTTTGGCAAAGCCAACCCTCAGACAAGAAGACCAGTAAGAAATAATGAGAGGTCTGGGACAGGAGGAGACACCGCGTAATGTCACATGAATGCAAAAATATTTTGCTGAAACTGAAAGTATGTGGGTCATTTTGTCCAATTAAGCAGATTTGCAATTACGGTCTTTTTACGTCCTCTCTCAGCTCAAGACGTGGGTCATTATTAACCGTCTCTGACCTCAGACACAGAGATGCTGGACGTGAGGGAACGAGCCCTGATTACGATTCTTTTATGCCACGTTGATGAGGAGATAATCGGCGTCCTCGTTTACGACGGTCATCCCCTTTACAATGTGATTGGTGCTGTAAAACACTGTACTGAGTAATCTTGTATGACCATGTCGTTTAGTACAAGGCTTAGTGGTTAGCACTGGTGGAGGTTGCCTCACAGCAAGAAGGTACTGGGTTTGATTCCCGGTCTGAGACCTTTCTATGTGGCGTGTGCTCAGCATCAAAACATGTATGAAGGTCAGGTTGGTCCAGTCAGCTCTGATCTACCCTCCATCTGACCTCGTCATTTCAGGTGTATAATTTCTTCCCCTGTATGAGTCGTACACTGAGCTAGAACTGGGTGATAATGGAACTCAGTCCAATTATTGATGTTTTCTGATCTTGAATTAAAGTTGAAGAAAAGTCAATTGTGCTGAAAAAAGAAAATGGTCAACCCCCCCAATGTTTTTCACTATATTCTCAGTTGGCTTCAGGTGCAAACTGGAAACCAAATACAGTCTATAGTAAAGCATGCACACACCAGATAGCACTTATTCATCGCAGCACATCATTTTAAAATTCTTCCTCTTCTTTCCTTTATCAGTTTGGGAATCTTCTGAATTCCCTTGTAAATGAGTGAGAGAGTGATTCCCAGCAGCAGGTAATACCAAGACTGAAGCTCCTGCTTTAGGAAGCTCACTGATCTGTGATTACTCTCTGTAGTCATGCATACCACAAACCGGAGTCATCACCGATGCCAACCAGCGTACATATTTCCTTCCATTTCAGTCTCTCGCTTTGTCTCTTTTCATCTTCAACGCCTCATCTTCTCTCTCAATGTCTTATTGTTAATGTCGTAAAACAACTGTGTGAGTGTCTTTGTTTTACTTCCTCGGGCGGTGAGTGCAACGTTTGACAAGCTTGAGAAGATGAATGAGTCATCTTAGATGAAGCGGCCGCCAAGCTACAGCATCTCCGTTCCAACTCCTGCTAAATTAGCTGTGGGGTTTTGTTGCCTCAATGTGGAGTAAAATACTTGGTCACAGGGCCAGCAACGTGACCGCTGTGCTTGTGTGGGCAGGGTGCACGGAACATGCCTTTAGAAATCAATGAAGAATATATTCAAATAACATCTGCATTCTGAGATTGTCACTTGTGATTAGCAGTGGAAATAAGCAATGAAATAAGCAGACCTTAACCTTAACCCTTACCCCCTAATCGCTAACCCTTTCTCCTTAACCACTAACCCCTTAATACTGAACCGTTAACCCTTACTCCTGAACCGCTAACCCTTACTCCTGAACCGCTAACCCTTACTACCTCTTAAAATAACTCCGCGAACCGCTATCCCTCACTCCTGAACCGCTATCCCTTACTCCCGAACGTTATCCCTTACTCCCGAACCACTAACCCTTACTCCTGAACCGCTATCCCTTACGCTAACCGCTAACCCTTACTCCCAAACCGCTAACCCTTACTCCCGAACCACTAACCCTTAATCCTGAACTGCTATCCCTTACTCCCGAACCGCTAACCCTTACCATATCATTATCATCCCCTTACCATAACCCTGACTCCCTAAGCCTAACCCTTTCCCCCTTACTTTAACCATTACCCCCTTAGTGCACACCACTGGAAATAAGAGTGGTTGGTCAAAGTAAATTTACTGTCTCATTTTCTCAGTTGATCTCTACCAGAAGATTGTGACACAAACAAGATGCTGATTGGTTTTAGATGTTGTTTTTTATGGTATTTTATGATTTAAGCATCTGATGCAAGACAAATTCCTTTGTGAACGGTCAACACAATCTTATCTTATCTAATATCTTATCATCCGCTTCCTGCCAATGTTTTGGGTCAGTGTATTGTCCAGTTCTGTGACATCATCTTTGAACTATTCCTGCAGATTAAGTGTGATCTTCCAAGGGTGGAGCTCTTTTCTTTGCTCATGTAACTACCATTGCTTACTGTATGTGCATGTATTATAGTCTGTGTTTGTTTAAAACGACCAAATGCCACTGCTGCTGCAAACCCATAATGCATCCCTTTGTGTGATGGCACAAGTCCTGGATAGGATATTTTGTTTAGAACAACAACCAACAAAAAAGAGCAAGTAATAACAAGTCATTTGTGTGGCAATAACTCAGTTTTCTCCTCATTCTGTGGTTTAAAATCAGGCTCTTACGAGTCATTATGCTCAGGAAATTAAGGAAAAAGCTCGACTAAGCCAAACTTTAAACAGTTGTCACTGATTCTGTGCACATCTGCATTTTCTGGGATGAGTCATTGTTCCAAACATAACTGTGTCTGTTTTCGAGGCATATTTTTTAATTCGAACCAGGCACGCCAGTGGCTAAACAAAGAAAACACATGAAAGAAGTGGATTTTTTTATTATTATTATTATTATTGGTAAACAGAGACTGCAGAGGAGCAGGGGGCGCTGTTGTAAGCCCACAGCATTGATGGTTTCAGGTCGACTGCAGAAATGAGTCAGTGTTGGGTTCACTGAGTTTGTGAGACAAAACATCCAGAGCAATATTACAGGGTTTATGGCTTCAGGCAAATGTGTTGGGATGCATTTGACCCAGATTATCGATGAAGCTTTCAGCAAAGTTTCACAGTAAGAAGATCTAAAAAAAAAAAACAGTGAAATATGTTTTTGGATTAAGTTCAGGACATTTTGCTTTTACTAATGTATTGTATGATGTATGATTTTCAAATCAAGGGAAAGGCGACAAGTTTATAATAATAAAACATTTAAATGAGGAGGTAAAAGAAATGATAGAGTGAGCTGCAGCATTGATGATAATTTCACTTTTATTTAAAAAAAAAACACAGTGATTTAAAAGAATGAATTGATGTAGCAGACCTGGGCTCTTCTGGGAGTTTGTTTTCCAGATATTTGGGGCATAAAAGCTGAAGGCAGCTTCCCCATGTTTAGTCCTGGTTCTGGGGACATGGAGCAAACCTGACCCAGATGACCTTAGAGGTCTGGATGGGTGCTTTATAGCAATTATTTGGCAGACGGGAAGCCACTGTAAGGACCTCAGAACTGTAGTCAATGCCAACAGCACTATCATAACAGTTCAAATGATTCAAATTATGATTAGATTAGATTCAAAATAATCACCTGGAAGTTGCAGCCTTACTAACACCTGCAGCAAATGACATTTGAGGAGTTCATGCAACCCTCCTCTATTATCATTATTATTATTATTATTATTATTATTATTGTTAGACTCTGTAAAAACATGTAGAATCATGGGGATTCCCAGCATACACCTGGTGAAATGAAAACTGTCCCGCTGGTTGCCGGGGAAACATTTTATGAGCCGCTTTCATTCGAGGACAAAGTCAGACGGCAGACATTCTTTGCATTCTTGCTCTTTTCCAGTAAACACCAGTGAGGTGTTTGATTCCTGCTCCGACGGCGACTCGCACTCGTCTAACGAGCATCTGCCTGTTTGTCGCTCTGGTTCTGCTGCAGGTTTTTTTTATATTATTATTATTATTATGAGCCTCTCTGTATGTAAATCCACTCAGAGACACACATGTGCGCCACATGCTCTCCGTCATCGCCATCTTTTGTCCGCCTGTTTTCTGGTCACAGTTACACAATTAGTTTTTTTCATTTTTTTTTCATTTTATGCAATCGCTTCCCCACCAGAGGAGTTTCACTTTTATTTGATTTACACTGTGTTGACACATTTTCCTTATAAAAAAAAAAAAAACTGAATGGAAACACAGACATTTAGTGACATGTGTCACATAATTGTTTTTACACTTTAAGTAGGCGGCATAATAATACTAATAGTAATAATAATAAAAGTAAAAGCAATTAAGTGCAATGGAAACAGATTTAGCAAATTAAAGGATGAAACTTCGCTCCAACTTAACTATTTGCACTGGAAGAAATGGTGGAAATGACGGACGAGAGGAGGAACGTGTGGACTAATGAGGAAACCACAACATTCCTCCACTTAGTACAAGAAGCAAATATGACTACAATAAAAGATGGGAAGCTGTTTTGGGTAGTTTGATTGTTTGGAGCTTGTTTTGAGCACTCTTTCCATTTGTAGGGTTCCAAGATGCAGCCACCACACAAACACTGCTCTGTTCTATTTGTGTCACGGTAAATCAGTCGTAAACATAGTACTGTTTAATTTCTTAATGGTACACATGTTGCTACACTACCCAAAATACCACAAAGAGCTTTGTTATTGAATCGTTTACTTTTGGCTTTTTCCCCAACTTCTCAACCGGAACACGGCGAACTTGGCTGCTAATGTCACTCCCACTTCTGACGTCCATGTTCCAATGGAAACGGAACGCAGCATTACATCACCACATTGCACCGTTTTATCCCTCCTTTGTGGCAACCTGCACTTTTACGTATTGAGCCAGCCACTGAATTGACTTTTTTTTCTCTAATTCGGTTAAAATGTGCGATTCATTTTCATGAAAAAGGTCAACTGCATGTCAAAGTTCGCAGTCACATGCTGAATATTCCACCTAAGTTTCCAAACACTTTATTCATAACATGCAATATATGAAAGACACAACAACAAAACAATCATCTCCTCATGAGCAGAGGATGGAAATATGTACACTCACGTTTACTCATGCAGATACATTTTTAAGAATTGAATTCAAATTTCTAAAGTGGTAGAAAATGGACGGCTTCAAATATGCAATGCATTTCAATGGAAACACAGCTACTGTATGTGGGGTCACATACTGTATGAGTCATTTGCCCTCGAGACATTTTCCAGTATAGAGTGTTTTCGTGCTTCATCACTGGTGACAAATACCCTGCATGTCCGAGGGGCTGATCCACCTGCAGTCAGTGTAAATGTCAGGGAGGGAAAAATACACTTATCTGCACATTTAAGCACTGAAGGCTGAAGGCACTGTAGTAAATCACTGTAGAGTTCAGTGGTTTTCACCAAATACAGCAACAACACAAACCCCACTGACACTTTCTGCACCTCCTGAGATTTAATACACTCTTCAAAAGCCACCACAGACCAGTATTGTGAGGAATCAGGCTTCATTCAAGAAATATCAAGATTTCTGTATCTGTTTGTATTCCATGCACATCGTTTTTTACCCTGCTTGGTCTTACAATTCAGAACACAACACTAGTTTTTGCAAACCAAAGAATTCTGGTCAGGCCTGCAACAGCTCACGATGGGAATTACTCACGTCTGAGAGTCTTTACTCAACGTTACTTCAGGCAGAACAGTAAAAAAAAAACAAGAAGAAGCACTGTGGTTGTTTAAAAATACGCAGTCAGTTCATTTGACTTCAGTCCACTATAAATTAAACTTATGGGGGGCGGACTTTATGAACTGTTTTAGTTCTTTATTTGTTCACAATTCTTCTACTTCCTGTCACATCCATTACTTCACTTCATATATTGGCTCAAAACCATTTTAAATAATCATGTCACGTATCAATTTAATCAACTTGTCTTTAATTGATATAAAGTCTTTATAATAGAATCAAACTTTCCCGTGAATACACTAGAATTAGCCAATGGGCTATTTTTCATCTGTTGTCCATGACAGATGTTAAAAAGTCTTTATACAAACAGAATAAAAAGTGTAAATTATACGGTCATTCAGAAATATAAAGGTTAAAGTAAAATACTTCATATGCAACAGATAATAATCTTTATATGTCATAATAATACTCATAATTCTTTATAAATAACAGAGAATGAAATATATATATAAAGTATATTACATATTACTTCACTTTTTACTTTATTGTGATATAAAGAGTTTTAATTTGGGTGTTTGTTTTGATTTCTGTGTCTGTTTTTGTTGTTATATCCGTATATATTCTGTCTTTTCACATCAAGGGTTGTACCCTGATAATAAAAAAAGACAACATGCGGTACAATCAACACCGAATGAGCTCCCTGTCATCTGTGTGAAAAAATGTCAGGCCTCAATAAAAGAGCAGCGGCACTGAGCGATGAAAAGGTACAAACAAGGAGATGAAAAGAGACGTCTGCATCAGTGGTGAAAACAAGGCGAGCAGCTGTGGAACATGTGTGACGGTTATGTAATACGACATCTATCAGAGAAGCTTCTGCTCGTCTGTGTGTGTGTGTGTGTGTGGAATATAGAGATGCTGATTCAAGCCAAATGTTGTTGAACCCTTGGCTGAGGATATGAATTGGCCGTGAGAACACAGACAGTTTGTCCATAAATGCTCCAATAAAGGAAGGGCTAGCTAATGTTAGCTAAAAATACCAGTCAATAATAACGCTCTATGTGGTATTTGTTGCACACAAACATCGTTTTCTACAGATACAAATTAAGCGGTACAATGTGTGTGACTGATTTACTGTGAAACAAATCATTTGACTGAAGTTTTAGGTAAAAGAAGCGGTGTTTGTGCGCGTCTGTGGCAGCCATCTTGGAATCCTGAACTCAGGCTACGTGAGGACTTTCAGAGTTGGGAATCCTACATCAAACAGCTCGGATTTCCAAAATTCCGAGTTATGACTACAAATGCAGCTAAAGAGTGAACATATTTTTTATTTTTAAACACACAATAACAAAACAATGACCCACAATTCTAACTACACAACCAAAAATATCAAAAACAGCAGCACAAACGAGCTTGTGTTAAAGCTAAATGAACATAAATGTCCACAATATCATCTCCTGTAACTTCAGAGTTGACCACATGTTGACAAACAACCAACTAAACTGGATTAAACTAAAAAATAAGAAGAACCAGAAAAGCAGACAGGCAAACTGCCAGGTTTTAAAGTCCATTGATACGCAGTCGATGTGGTTTTTCCAGTTGGAATTGTTTTTTCTGTGTTCAAATTATAATGCTTTAATTTAATCATGGCCTCTGTGGTAATAATTTGGGTTGAGCTGATACAATATTAGCTGCCGGTATTTAAAACTAATTTTCTTTTGTTAGTTTTTGTTCCTTGCACAAAGAAATAGTCATATAACATGTTTGTTTTTGTTTGAATCTCTGTCCAATATTTGCAAAGGTAGAACAGGTATTAGAGCATACCATCCCTCACTGCGAGTAAAATAAGACAATCCTGATCATATTAGTCATAAGTTGTGTTGTTTTTTCATCAGGTCAGTTGCAACCTGATATGACAGCCAGGACTGTGCTAATAATCATATCTCAGCAGGTTTTCCTGTCCTCAGAGACGGCCGACATTCCTGAGCCGTGACCATGACACAAATCAGCGCTGCTCGCCGAGTGAACGCGGCGTCCGTCCCAAAAACAAACAGCGGCGTTATGAACTGATCCAGGAGAAGCAGATATGGAAGCCAAGGCTTGTGATTAGAGGTTTTATCTGAGGTGAATCAAAACAGACAAAACACCTGCAGAAAGGGCGGAGGTCGTGCTCTGTGGACACACACTGACGTTTGAATGAATGAAAGATGTTTGTTTCGGTTCATATCCAACAGACGATACAAAAACAAAGAATAATACAAGTAATCTGCATTTTTTTTTAAATAGTAAATCGAAATAATACCACTCAAATCATCACAAAAACATGGTTATTTTAGCCACAAAAGATGAAATATGTTCTCAATATTCTACTCAGATATTCCACAGGTTGACTATCTGACTGACAGAATTTCAGGTTTTCCAAATATTAAAGTTCCTCTTTGATTGTGTGATTGAAAGGGATGAGCTGATTTAATACATAATAGTAACGGAAATTGGTCCAATATTGGACAAAATAATCAACATCATTGGACTGATATCGGCAGATACTCAATGCTGAATGAGCTGAATCACGATGATGTGCTAACCTTCAGTTAGTTGCTAAATCATTAGCATCACAGTCAATGCTTCATAGCCAAAGCTGTATCATTCACACATTATTCAAGCGCATCAGGTTGGTTTGTTATTCATATTAATAGCAGATGCTCACCTGCTCCCATCACATCAGTATCATTCCCAAAGTCTGGGTCAGGAATTACTTTGGATCGCCCGATGACTTTGCTGAATATTTTCATGCTTTTCATCAAGTCATTTGCATTGGTGACATAGAATGCTTGTATCGCACATATATGTTAGTTATGGAGGTCTACTTACATATATTAACTTGTTTTCATGATTAAAAACCTCCTAGTTGCTGCAAACGAGCCGATCAAAATATCTCCTCACTGACGCTCTCGTCAGCCGCGCTGTTTCAGACCAAAATCACACCCCTAGAACGTGGACTGTGTTGTGATTGGCCAGCCAACGAGAGCTTTCCCACTGTCCTGTGATTGGCCAGATACCTGGAAGTGACGTAATAGATAGGCCAGCTCTCAGATACACAGCTCCCCCTCTGGCACGGTGGATGCTCTGCATCTCAGCAGCTACAACGAGAGAAGTTCTTCTTCTTCTGCGGTTGAATGTACGCAACCGGATGTGCCCGGACTAGTGCCCGCACCAGGAGGTGCTACGGTGAGGATTTCTGATGACGGCATCAAAATAAGGAAGTGCCGATCCGCTTCGCAGAGCCCAGGAAAATAATACAACTCTATTTTCTCAGCAGTGGCTGAACTGTTGTTCTGAAACTTTAGGGTTTCATAAACGAGGTAATGGCGCTGATACACACACACAAACGCAGCGTTAAATGGAGCTTCCGGTCTATGCGGGCTTTAATAACTGTTTAACTTAACTTAACGAGTCTTCCTGGGAGTGAAAACATTTTGCTGATCGTATCTTTCTGCTTGGTACATCCTTGAATATGTTATCAGAAGCAACATGTCCATGATATGAGTCCGATGCAGCTTTGTTTAGCGGAGAGAAAACTCAATGTTAAACACAGATTTATTGCAGATTGGGTGTCATAGATGCCACATGGTGGGGATATATCAGCTACTGTTGCCTCACAGTAAGAAGGTCACCAGTTGAGATCCTGGCTCGATGAAGGGCCTTTCTGTGTGGAGTTTGCATATTTGCCTTAAAGTCAGAAAACATGCATTCGCCACTGTTTATCCTCCGTATGCCTAACAACGGTCAACACCGACCACCTGCTTTTCAGCTCACTATCACTACAGCTATTCCAGCCCTATTGTCTCTCCTTGGGAAAAAGATTATGGCTTGTTTGTTATGACATTTCCATGGAGAATCGCAAAAATGATACAGATTAGAGGAACACAAATAGCACTCGATCGAGGTGGGGGGGGATTTAACCTTGGGTGTTTCCGAACACGTCATGGACAGTGACTGGTCTCGCGTTTGAGGAGCTTTTATCAGAAAATGAAAAGCAGAAGACGGACAAAGAAGTGTAATTGTTCGTGTTGTGGAAGGAAAAACGGGGTAAAAACGTTTCATAATGGACACGAATACGACTCTGATCTGCTGGCATCTGGTTGTTGTATGATTTTGTTTACGGGAGTTTCGAATCAATGTTTTGAATCCACAACTAGGCTTAATACGAGTCAGGTCATGCGAGAGCCTTCAGAGAAGCTCAAATTGATAAAATCCAGGAACGTTTAATCAGATGACCTCACCATGACATAACTAATACGTGTGTTTGTACGCCAGTGAAAAACATGCACTAAAAATACAACATGTTTCATACTCATTAGGGTCACGGAGTGCTGTTGATTTACAGACGGTTAAAACCTGCTACTGTAAGTGCTCTTAAACGCACCTTCTGTTACAATAAACATTGCAAGTTGATTTATTTCAGTCACACTGGCCTTAGAAGTTGGAGTGCAAATAGCTATGTCTCCCCATAATAGAAACAACACACGATAATTTCAGTTTTTCAGTTGTCGAAATGCCAAAAATAGCTCTTTGCCCTCCGTGAAGGAGCCTTGACGAAAAAGCAGCGGGGAGCCAGGCAGGGACAGATTCACGCTGCACCCCATGTCAAACAGTGTGGATCAAAGCGGAGGACTTGACTGCCATTGTACCGTAAATCCTGTTGATATCCACACAAGCATGACAGAGGCAGAGCCGTAAACCTCTGTGAAGAGCTTTCCATTCAGGATTCATTCAGGCCGCTGCTGTTTGGGTGGAACACAGAGAGCGAGCACAAGCACAGAACCATGACGGCTGATTGTTTTGCTGTTATTCTCTCCCCACTCTCACACAGCGGGGTCGCCGTGTTCATTTGGCCACAGATGGAAAAACCCCTGATCCACATGAGAATATTCTAATCTTTTACCATGAATCAAAGAGCACAACATCATGTTTACATTTAAAGATTCCGCACTCGTGACCATGATTTACGTCCAGGACTGTTCTTCGGCGCTAATGTGGAAATGGCCGTGTCCACACTTGTAGTGAATCAGAAAGTAAAGGTCAGGGATTAAGGTGACCGCTTGTCTTCATTGGAGGAAAATTGATTCAACACCAACTGTGACAACATCACCCTAAAAATGGACTTTAGTAGGTTTAAAAATGCTGGTGTGCAAATGTAGAAAAGTTAATTACTGGCACAGTTTCACAGTGAATTCCATCATTGTAATTTTGCAGCATTTAACAGCGATTATTTATAATTAAATGCATGTTTTATTGCGAAATTCATAAAGGTGTGGCTATTACAAGTAACTCATTTACTTGCAGTGCAGGTTTTATTTATTAAATACAGTATATTTACAGTAAAATACTGTAAATATACAAAATCACAGCATTCTACTGCATGCCATTACAACGGAGTTACAGTACAATGCGCTATTTATAAAAGAAAGTGAGGACATACGGTAAAATTAAGTGTTTGTACAGAACAAAAGCTAAACCGCAGTAATATACTGCACAGTTAGTGTAAAGTCACAATAAAATAGAGTATTTGTACAACACAGTACTAAATCACAGTAGTACATGGCCTACCTGTGCATGTATTTACAGTGAAATATACTTTTTATACAAGATTTTGCTTTAGTCAGACACTGGATGAAATAATTACTATAGAGTTACAGTAAAATACAGTATTCATACTTATAAATAAAGGTCATTTTCCAGTTACTTTTTTCTAGTTACTTATACTGGTGTGCCAATTTACAAGGTAGTACAAGGAATCTATGCTGTATGAAGTACTATCTGCTGTACAAGCTCACACTCTGACCTGAGGGTTCTGGCATGAATCCTCCAAAGGACCTGCCCGCTTTAACCGTAGTCTTTTCTTTTCAGCCACATGTTTATGTTTCCCGATCATGGAGCAATAAAACAAGTTTTTTCCTGAATGCTTTAGAGCGGTTTCTCCTCAAGGGTCACTGACATCTGAGAGAGTGAGAGCGAAGCGCTCGCTTCCAAAGGCTGTAAAAATGTGTTGCACAAAAGCATGTCCACGCCAGGAAGAATTAATGACTTTCTGATTGATTTTATTTGCTGCCAATCAAAAGTTCAAAGTCTCGCTGAAGCCGTTCCACCCAGTCGTGTTTGCTAATGGCTTTCTGCAGGAATGTAATAATCACAGGGAGGAACAAAACAAAAGGAAACGACACACTGACGACTTGATGACATGAAACAAAAGGAGTTTGAGATAGAAGAATTAGTTTCTCTCTTCACTGTGTTTCAAAAAAATCACACTTACGTCTGATGGTGTTTGTGTTTAATGACATTTGCGGCATGCACTGGACAATAATAAGTGAAGTGATGATGAAAAGTCATTCAAAAAATTATGAAATAATTATCGTTTGCCCCCATCTCATGTGGTGTTCCGCAGGGGTCCATCCTTGGTCCTCTACTTTTTCTAGTATATTCTGCCTTCGGGGTTAAATAATTCGTAGACAATATTAATTTCCACTTTTTACGCTGATGACTGCAACTGTACTTTCCTCTGAATGGTGGCGACATTGATCACCTTTCCCCTGTTATGGCTTGTCTCTCTGATATTAGATGTTTTATGTCACAAAAATTCCTGCGGCATAATGAGTCCCAAATCTGAGGTGCTATTATTTGGCGCCCTCAACCAGACATGTGACATCAACACAACTGAGGTTGGCCAAAATACAGTCATGTCTCCTCAAACTTAGGAATGTTGCCAAAGTAAAGCATCTCCTTTCACCAACTGACCTCCAAAATGTTGTCCCCGCTTTAATCTCCCCACGTCTAGATCATTGTAACTCCCCGCATGCAGGGATCAGCCAAAAAGGCCATCTCTCATCGGCTCAGCTAGCCTTTTAACAGATCATAAGACGGACATCCATTCTTGCAATGGGCGGCAGTCTGGTCAGTTAAGGAAAGTGGGCGTTTTCAGTCAGAGCCTCAGTCACGATAAGCTGCGGAACTCCCTGTCTGAGGAGCTTAGATCAGCTGAATCTGTGTCATCTTTTACAGGAACACTGTCTCTTATTTAGTGAGTTTTTTACGTTTTTCCTTCTTTTACTGTTTTATCTTGAAAGCATGTATTGTTTTTTTTATTACGGTGTGCACTATTTTTGATTTGATTTTGTGAAGGCCTTTGCAACTTGATTTCCTTGAGGAGTAAACAGTCTCGAAAACTAAATCCAGGCATTTTCAAAACATGACGTCCATTTTGTAGAACACTGGACGTGCAGTGGACAAGGTCTCGGTCAGGTTCAACTTCTGCTCTTCCAAATATGGCAACTTATGGTTTCAATACCAAATACTAAACTTTCCACCCATTGTTCACAAGACAATAGGTCACATCACGGCAGGTTGCCACTTGTCAACACAAGACCGGCTCTAGTCAACATGTACTGTGATTATTCCAGTCAAGCGACTTTATTTGTACCCGTTAGATCCTTAGACAAACATCTTACACCCCTACAGACATGAGAAACACAATAATACCACATAAAAACATCACAATTCTGAGTAAAAAGAGTGGGAGAAAAGATTAAATGTCTTCACAAATCAAGACTTAAAATAAATACACAATAAACAAGTAACAGAAACCACTGGACCCAACACAAGAATAAATACTCGTGTGTTGTTTGACATGTGGTGACCGCAAACCTCAGCCTCAGAGTGAAGAACATGTCATTGTTTAAAATGTATCAGCCATACACTTTGGTTAGAAGAGACCCAAACAAAGCTGAAAGAGCTTAAAACGCAGGACTTGTATTCATCTTAAGACACGGACGTGAATCAAGGTTGAAAATATCAGCCTCACACGCTGACAATATGTCATTGTTTACGTGGCCTGTGAGTCTGTGTTATTATCATGCTAATATTTTAATCTTGTCGAGCTGCAGGAGCCTCTGCTGAACATGAATGCGGTCGACTGTGGTGAATAATAGAAAACATCCCACGGCGACTCATTTCTCTTCCCATGTTGTGCACAAGTCTTTCCCGAGCAGCTGTGTACACAGCTCTGCTGTCGTTGTGGTGCAGCGACACGACTCCGACATGAAAAAGCCCTTTTGTGGCTCCACACGTCAGAGTGTGGAGTCTGACACGCTAACTTCTTGACCTCCAGAGAGGTGAGACCAGGGCCGCAGAAATGTCACGAGGGCCGGAAGAAACCGGGGACCAGTGGTTTCTTTGTTTGCGCTTCACACGAGAGGTCAGAGCTTTGCTAATGGCAACGTCAAGACTGGTGAGTGCACGCGAGGTCAAACTTAAGAATCTCAAACCAACACATTTTGGAAAAAAGAATGTCCTAAGTGTTGCCAGAGAAGTCGTTTAAATGATTTACGGCCTTCAAAGCAGAGTTTGAGAGTCAGGGTTCGTCCTCGTCACGTGTTAGTGCTTCATGGTCAGGTGAGCACTTGTACAAAAGTATCAACAGAAACATAACAACATAAGCCCCGCGAGGTCGTAGAAGATGAAAGTTAAAAAAAAAAACAAAAAGAAGTTTGACCCAGATATTCTAAAGGAGCTTAAAGATGAGTGATTGGCAGCAAAAATGTAGCTGTGGGAGCGACGCGGTTCAGACATGTGCTCAAAAAAGAAAACAGAAGATAATGTGAATGAGGGATTTCTTCTCAATCGCATGTTAAATCATGTCATGATCAAAGGATAAGTGAATTGGACTTAAATTGGAGCTCTATATACTATTCACCTATCAGTTCTATGTACTATTATTCTATCAGCTATATCCATGGTCTTTTTCCAATTCTTTTTAAAGTAAATTTGCTTTCTAAAACGAAAACACCAAGTTCAAAGTACATAAGATTGTATTCTCTGTCCAACAATTCAAAATCAGAGGAGAATATTTAGTATTTTGGCCATACAGAAGCCCTTAATTTGAGTTTTGAGAATTGTTTAAAAAACAAATTAGTTCAGCGTTACTGGCTTTGTTTTTGATGATTTCTATATTCTGACGCATAAAATTGACATTGTTTGACTTGATGTGGGGGTGTAACGATGAACACTCGTCCTTAGATTCTCCCAATGACGCCGATGCAGAAGTCAAAATATATTATGTAGCCACCAGAGGGCAGTTCTGGTATTATTGGTCTAGTTTCAGGTCCTCTTCAATAGAGTGTGATGACAAAAATAAAGTGCGACACTGGAAAATCTGAACTTCAATTTGGAAAATTCACACAATCCCAAATCGCAATACCTGTTTTAAGTTAATTCAACAGCGACTTCTCCTTTGTCTTTAGTTGTATGTGTATTTGAAGTCATATTTTAATGTCTGTCCATCCCTTTGTAAAGCACTTTCACTTTCGCGTCTGACAGGTCGCCACATAAATAAACTTGCCCTGAGCGGACTGTGCACATGTCGACATGTCAACCTCTGTCTTTGGGTTCATGTCCTTTTCTTTTTGGGTCATAACCCTGAAACAGCTCCCGTGCTCCCCCCACCATCTCACCTCCTCTCTGTATCCCCGCTGTTGCTCGGCAACCCTCAATCAACAGCGCCGCTTGACACGAGCCTGGTTTGTGTCGACTACTGTACGACCCGAGAGATGGAACAACGTGACGTGTGTTGGGAAAAATGTGTGACATTTCCTCCAATGTTGTTTTTTCTGGAGGGAGAATTTGGCAGAATAAGCACAACTTTTAACGTTGCTGTTGATGTGTGATGACGCGTTTAAGGGATTAAGCAAAGAAGCACACTTTTGATTTTCTTTCTTTCTTTGAATCAGATACTTAACCCCCACAGGTAAAATCAAGATGTTTGATGTAACAACTGTATCAACAAAATATGACATGTGACTGACAGCGTCAGCAAAAACACACGCACCTGAACAACAGTTTTGTTTCTCTTTAGAATCTTTGAAACCATGTTTTTAAAATGTATTTGAACATTATTTAATTGTAGATAGGTTTTATGTATGTACATTGGTTTTTGTTCATGTTAGGAGGAGACAATTGGTTTAAATGTAAATCGAATAAACACATAAATCACGGGTGAAATTTTCCATTTTTTTACGATTAAAAAAATTATATTTGGACCTTTGTGATTAGACAAATGAAGACATTTGAAGTCTAAGCAAATGAATCATTCATGAAAACAATAATTAGTTACAGCCCAAGCTATAAGAAACACTAATAAACAGTATAAATATTGTATTGTTTCATTATTTGAAAAGCCAGTAACCTTTCACATATGGAAAAAGTATATAGAATATGAATGATCGGTCACAATGGATCGTTTAGTTCTGGCACATAAAATCACCATGTGAGTAAGTGGATCATTGTGGGTTCAGTGAACCCTGCAGTTGCAACTCCTTGCACCGCGTCCAAAAAACATAAGGAGAAACTTCCTTTCTTACACAACGTCTCGTCCAAGAAGCTTCGTCCCAGCCTTCATCGTTCATATGCACTTTTGGGGAATTTAATAAGCCTTGAAGCCATTAAATGATCCAGTGCAATAATGCAATAAGAGTCTCCAGATGAAGCCTTTTACGTTTAGCGGATGTTGACAGGTTTCATTTGCTTTTCGGAGTCTTCTATAGGAGTCACAGATGTGAAAAAGAAAGAACAGGCAGGAAGTGATTGTCAGAGAAACGCAGCGTTCTCTTCTTGTGCCTGAATAAGTCCAGCTGAGGCAAAATCAACAACTTTGGAAGCCGGTAGCCAACATCGATGCAGAGGTTCAAATCCCTGAGCATTAAAGTACAAACAGGGAAGCTTTAAACAAACACGGGGATGAACGTCTGCGTGACAGACATGTTAATATCAGTCTTGTCAGACGGATTTATCACACAAAAGGTCTTTCCCTCTGAGACCAAACACACGGAGCGGTTCTCAGCGTCGCTTAAGCCTTTTTTATGCCAAGACTTCACAACGCGTTCCACGCTGAATCTCCGAGTCTCGCTGACGACATGAAGTAACACGACAGGTCAGGATGTTGCACAAAAGTAAAAGTTGACACACGTCAGTCAACAGTTCCTCGCTGTGCAGCTCTCTGAAGATGAGCCGTGTCAAACCGCTAACTACTCCGTCAGCTGCGCGTCACTTACAACTTCCGCTAAAATCTAAGCTAGCTCCTTAACTCCTGGTCAGTTGTCATATACAGTAGATAAAACGTTGTGTTTTAGTAGTTGCTTTAACAAAGGCGTTTACATTAAAGCCTGTACACACCACACTAGAGGATAATTGAGTTCTATGATTCGTTGCTAAATACTCTTGGTAACTTGTGCAGACGCCAGCTCAAGAACAGCTATCGAAAACCAGGTCTGTGCGTACAATAGTCAATTGTGACGTGATAGCCTCACCAGAAACAACACAAAAAAGAGGAAGGGAAAACAACAACAACAACAACTCCATAAAACTTTGTGATAATCACAGAGGTCACTATTTTGCAACTTTTACTCCGGTCTCTCTTTAAATGGAGCATGTGGACGATCTGATCGATAAAATAAAGACAAGATAAAAATGGAAAGATCACTACAAAAGTTATTAGTACCAGATACAGTGTGTGCATGTTGTGTCGTTGCACCGGAAATGGCAGATTGCTGGCAAAAAGAAGCAGAAATGAACGCGTTCTCCGGCGTCTTACTTCCCAACTGGTGCCAATTCGAGCCAAAGCTGAGAAAAACACCATGAATTGTGGAGTCATTTGACTCAGGAGTGAATGTCGATTAAACACTTTCCCATTGATGAAACTGTTTTTCGACCAGCAGGAAATGGGGTATAACACTGAAGCTCCACAAATACCTCACATTTCCTATGTCACTTAAATCTAATCTAAAAATAAATGAACCAAACTAGTGGCATCACACCACATTTTAAGATTTCCAATCATGGTGACGTTGAATGACTCCGCTCGTCTTTTAAAGATTAGTTTCATTTATGTCGTTTATTTCTACTTAAAATGACGTATGTTCATTTAAAAACAATCTTGGTGCTTGTGTCAGTCTGGAACATTCATTCTAACCTTATTTCTGCCTCCAAAGCGAGGGAAACATTAAGCAAACAGGTGGCAGATATGGAAATTATAATGTGGGAGACATATGTTGTCATTTAATTGTTGGAATCAGTGCAGGGACGCTAATGTCTCACAACAAGTGTCTTCTGAGCGAGCAGGTGGTGGATGGAAGGACCCACTGAACCATCGCTTGTTCACTCGTGCACTAAATAGCCGGTGAAAGGGGGGGGCTGTGACCCTCGGGGTGAGGTCGCACAGGGGTCAAAGGAACGCGACCAAAAAAAGAGGTTGCAGAATGAGAGTGTGGCACATGACCCATAACATGTTCCTTTAAAAGTGGAGATAAATATTAAATATCCACTAATCATCGGAAAATATCACAAGGAGGACACGAACTACAGATCAAACTCTTCCCTGAACATGTTTTTTTAGGAAGGCGTGGAGCGACGAAGGTCATGTCCATCATTCACCTATCATCAGCTGCTTCAGGCAGGTTTGTGTGACAGGAGAATCTGACTGTCCTGGCAGATGAACGAGGTGTAAAACCATCACACTCAACGGAAACGATCCAAGGATGTTGGGATGTGAAGTGTCTGTGCACGCAAGCAGTCTGCAAACGAGCGGCTTCACGCGTCACCGCCAGGTCCTGATCCACACCCACTCTCTGTTACATATCAGACACTCATCCAATTGTGTTTTCCTTGATTTTTGCTGCACAGGTCTGGACGGATCCTCTCTTTTGTCTCTGCTCCCTTTCTTTGGTTTCAGTGCTACATTTCCATTTTTTTTTCCATTTTGAGCTTCAGGCACATGGCAACATTTACTTCTCTTTATAGAAGTAAAGATGTAGTGCAGCATGTAACATGTATATGGTTGTTTACCATCATAGCAATCACACCACTTGGATTTATTTAGATTTTATGGCTGTAGAATTGTCCAAAAAAAAAATTCAATGAGTGAGTGTTTCTGTCCCTTTTTTTTCGGCCTCAACATAAAAAATTATTTTATTAACCACAAGGAAATGAACATTCTTTAAAGAAACCATAACTGAAGTGTAATATAAATACTTTACAGAATAAAGAAGTCAGCAAACCAAAAGGGGCCTGGAGATGCTGGCTAAACTCAGCTAAAAGGAAGGGGGACCAGGCCACCCCCTATAGGGACGTCGAAGCTGGCCCCCCTCCCTGCCTGACAAAACTAAATTATAAACTAAGACTAAGTGAAAAAGTAGGACTGCCGGCCATCTCCAGGTCAAAATAAAATAACAACTAAATCAAAGATTACTGAAAGAAAAAGGTATTTAACAAATCATAATGTGGGACTAAGGTGTTGCTGGGTCTCAGTCTCGTGAGCAACTGAACTTGCTGACTTATATAGCAGGTGGTGGCGATTTTGGATCTGCTGCAGGTGTGTCAGCCTGATGAGGAAGGAAAGACATGGAGGTTTAGGCACAGCACAGTGACTGAGTGAGCGAGTGATGTCATGGCCACACGCAACACTTTGGTATATGGGCGCAGAGCTCTATTACTCTGCTTCCTCTGACAGATCTCCAGTCCATAGTGTTTGAATTTTCTAGATATCGCAAACGGCCTCAGAGTTCAGTCAGAGTCTGAAGTAGTCCAAGTGGCATCGTGGGAATTGTTGGCTTGTCTCATTTGCAGAGACGGGTAAAAAGGAAGATGCTATTAAAAGGTGACCAAACTGAGACCATGAAATATGAAAACATTTCAGCTTTCACTTCTTTTTGAGTTTCTCCCTCTAGGGGTCGCTAAAGTGAATGATTCACACGTTTGATGTGACCTGCCCTTCCTCATGCACCTCACATCCAGTGAGCAATGGGGATTGGGTACCCCAGTCCTTAACCTGGCAGGGACTCGAGCCACCGATCCAAATATTATAATCCAAATTCCCTTTACATTTAGCCATGGGCTGCACTGACTAAAATAAGCACACTAGTCAACAATATACAGTATATACTGTAACACAATATTTGAATGCAGAGATATTACATATTGCATCTTTAAATCAATAGAAATCTGTATAGAATACCAGATGTACGTTTATTTTAGTCGTCATTTGCTGCACATTCTACTGGATTCTACTCCCCGTGAAACACAAACACACAGCGAAACCAAACAAGACGACAATTCCCATGATCCCGCTGATCGTGACCGACCTTTTACACAAACATCCTTAATGAGTTGTTTTTTTTTGCCTTCAGTCACAGTGGTTTCTGTGCAGCTCTTGTGCAGATAAACACTGCCACTGCACATGGAACAAGGCTCCCCGGATATTTATGCATGTATGCTACAGACTATGTGAAGAATGTGGATGTGGCAGGTGACAGGGCCCGCTGACAGTTGTTTATTACCACAGTTTGTGTTTGTTTACTGGAGGAATGTGTGTGTGTGGAGGCGTAAAGAGCGGCCACTGTTTGAAAGTCACCCCCTCCAAATAAAATAAAGATGTATGTGGTCCCAAAATATGCTGTTAAAGTTCTTCTGGTGTGGTTTTACATGTAGGATCAGTCCTTGACCGTTTCTCCAGCATCACATCACAACTTACTACAGAGACAAAATATCCACTATTTCACTGATATTATTCCTGATTCCGTACATTCATACAGCACTTTTCTCATCTTTACACTACAGTACGGTCACACAGGACTGAGGGAGCGTTTGTGGGTATACAGCAGCAGTGCAGGGGTGGGTGGGGCCAGAAGCATTTATGCCATCAAACTGCTGAATTCGGAAACTTTTCATGGGCTCATCTTTGTGTCGACAGTCATACTCCAGCCTGTATACAGTCTTGTATAAAGTACCTTAAAGGGATACTTGAGTAAAAGTACAAGTATCTTAACCAGAAAATGACTTTAGTATAAATTAAAGACACTTTTTATTTTTACAATATTACTTAAGTAAAAAGTCTTAAAGTATATGACATTTACTGTACTTAAGTATCAAAAGTCCTTTTCTGATATGAAATGTACTTAAGTGTTGTCTTTCAACTGGAAGGTTGTGGGTTCAATTCCTGGCTCATGCGCCCTGGAGCACGACACTTAACCCCATGTTGCGGCGTGTGAAGACAAGAAAAGCTCTCTATAAATACAGACCATAATACCAACTCTTCTTCTCCTGATTTTATTTGGTAGTAACGAGTAACAAAGAGAGTTAGAGGAAATGTAGTGGAGGAAAAGTAAACGTTGCTAGAAAGATAAATAAAGTGAAGTACAGATACTATGTGAATTGTGTACTTTGTTACATTACAACACTGCCTGTATATGAAACACATCACTTCCTGTGTGCAGTGTATAGAGAGTTGAGTCAAATACAGTGGTGAGTGACTTTAATGACGACTGTGGATCAGTAAAATCACTGTTTTTCGTTAAAAGAGCATGTGTCCCTAATTTTTTAATGAATTCATCCAATATGGATGCAGAGATGTTGTCATTTCTTGTGCCACAGCCAGTGTAATCCCACAGTTATGGGTGTTTTGTTTGTTTTTACTGTAACAAACAGCTGGTTAGCAGCTGTTTGCTCTGACATTGCTAATGGTCAGAACAGGCCGCTGCTCTCTGAATTTGCCAAAACATTTTTACCGGAGGCCTCATTTGAATTAAATAGACTCGGCGGTTCCTCTGTCCACCGCGCTCCGGAATGCAAATGACATTGTCCACGGCAGCCCATGGAAAGCGCCTGGCACGCCGTGACCTCCTAATAAGCTGAAGATGGAACTGGATCAAGACCGCATTCCTAGACACTATTAGATATTTAGAAAAATCAGCGAGCGGCCGAGCCCCGAGGCAACCATTGTCTTCCCCCCCCCGACTAATGGTCCTGGCTCGGGTGCAGTAATGTCATGCGTGAACACTCCAATGAGTAGTTTATTAGGAATTTTGTGGGAGCAAGGAGGGGAGACTTTATGAAAGATACGCACAGGTGGTCAGCTGACAGGTCTGCGTCGCCCTAAAATGAAGTCTGAGCTCAAGAGTGTGGCGGATAAAATCGGGGCTGAAAGTGCACACAGTCACTCTCTTGTTAAGGAGTATAAAAGTAAACATCCAGGCAATAAAAAAACATTCTAAAAAACATTTGGATTAACCAAACAGGAAGTGCAAGGGTTTTAAATACACGCCCAGAGATGACCCAGTATGAGAGTCAGTATCAGCACTGGTCTGATCGTGGTCAAAATCCCTTAAATGGATAATGGAAAGGGAAAATAATCAATCCAAAACTACAAAAAAAAATGCCTGAGTGATTTATTGTTTCAGTGAAATGTATTGTTCAGCGTTTCATGGCTTTAAAATATGTCAAATCACCATCTTATCTCAGTGTTATGATATCAATATTAATATTACTGTTATTGCCCATGGACTAAGTGTTTTTATTGATTAAGCTGATTAATTCAATTGATCTGAGACATTCATTTTAGTGTGACATGCAGCAGAGGAAATCCTGAGTTGAGATGCTACACACTGCAAATACTTGGCATTTTTACTGCATAAATCATTAACCAATTACCAAAATGTTTTATTTTCTTTACTTTCTGGTCGTTCATGCGTTCATCAACTGTCCCAATTTTCCTTTTCTGCTATCATCAGCTCCATCTTTGTGATGAATGAGGAAAAGAGCAAATACAGACTTTATGTCATGTTGGATTTAGTGCAACTAGGACGTGGTGAAAAAAAGACCCTGTGACGTCTTCTGAGTTTAATTTGGAAGTATAGGGCGTGGGATTAACTTCAGAACTTCATGAAGTGGTAGCAGATTGCGGTCATTACATTCTTCTTCTTCTTCTAGTTTAAAACATGACTCAGAATCAGGAATTGGAACTGGACTAGTCAAGTCAATAACCCCGTCAGACCCCGGCATACCTCAGAAACCAATGGTGAGTTCATCCTCTATCAGTTTAGCACAGAGCACCACTTTCCAACTAAGTATGACACGGCTTCGAGTCAACGTCGAGCACAACAGAACACAACCCTGAAATGACCTGCGGTATCACGTTTATCTTTACGAGGAAATCTTGAATGAAATACAGTTGGAAGCCGTGTTCAGGGCTTTGGAGAGCCAGAGTTCAGGCCTGGGTCTGCGGGTCAGGACCTGAAGCTGAGGGCTGAGGAAGAATGTCGTCAGCTGTCATGAGACGTTAGTCAGTGCAACGTCTTTTCCTGTGTGTGCAAGTAAATGCTACATTGATTTTGTCTTGTGTGCATTCTCTTCAAGTCGCACGTTTACCGTGTGTTCTGAAACGTCTCTCCTGTCACGACTCGCCCTCGCTCCTCGTCTCCTTCCCTCGTACTTTCCCTTTCCCTCTTCTCCTGATTTGCATTCTTTCCCTCTCTTTCCCCTCATTTTTGTGGGACATGTAGCAAAAAACATGAGAAATAGGGTCATAAGGAAGATGACGTGCAAGTGTGTGTGTGTGTGTGTGTGTGTGTGTACACTTTTATGACCCTTTTCCAGCATAAACGCTGACCTTATCAGGACCGGCAAATTGTCATGGAGACCAAAAATCTGGTCCTGATGAGGCAGAATTTCAGAGGAACTGGCTATGGATAGTGTTTTGTTTAGGCTGTCCAAATGCCCAGAGAAAAACTGCTACACAAACCTGTTAGTGTGTGTGTGTGTGTGTGTGTTTACTGTACACACTGTGTGTGTGTGTGTGTCAGCATTCTCCTTGATACTTTTATTTATATTTTCTTCGGCCAAAAACGGCAGAAAGTTTTTCCTCCTCCGCTTGTTTTGTACCACGTGTTCTTTCCTCTTCACGTAGCGAGTTTACAAAACAACAAGCCAACACTAACGCGAGCCTTAAATGAGCTTAAACAAGCTCCCAGATCTGACACCAGCAGTTAGACCACGTGTTCACGTAGGTCAGCGCATTCCCAAACCTGCTGATCTTCCACGATACATCCCAGCGTGCAGAAGTCAAAGCTTGCGGCTGATGCGTCCCCGGGCGGGGAACAACTCGCCACAGTCTCCATCAGCGTGTCTGATCTGAAGACAGAGACTGACAGGCACCACTGGAGTCACCTCAGCCGTGACCTCAGGACCCCTCAGGCTATCGGCTCCATCGCAGGGGAGCGGCGCACACACCTGTCTGCTGACGCTCATCGCGCTGACAGCCGCAGCTTCGCGTATAAAAGGCAGCACAGTGGATAAATGACAGTGTGGTGTGTGAAGGGCTTACGTTTCCCTGTCACTGCCTGTGATTACTGATCGAAGGTGGAGCTGTTTACCTTCAGCAGGTGGTCAAAACATGGCGTGTAATTACACGGGACAGGACGGAGGACATTAATGTCCTCCTCTTACCCTTTTGAATTAATGTCCTGAAGTTCAAGTGAGTAGGAGTTACCACCAATGATAATCATATCACAGTCATGCAGGCGTAGTATGATATTTTTTTTTATAGCACACTGGTATCGGTATCGGTACTCTGTATTGGCGATACTCACAGCACAAGTATCAGAAGGGAAGAAATGGTATCGCAACATCTTTAGTGTTGTTGTTGTTGTTGTCGTTTTCCTCTTCCTGTGTGTTCATTTTGTGTCACGTGCATTTGTGACGTCACAAGAGCAGAACAGCCACTGGCATTATGCAGACGTAAGCATCCACACCAAGTGGAACGGTTCAGTTCGGTACAGTACAGTATGTCTTTTCATTGCGTTTCCATTAGGAATGGTACCAAAAATAACCGGCTACAACCGTTCCATTCGTTTGGCACCCTTCTATCGAGAAGTGGTCACGACTCGCGACGATGGTTCTGACGATGGTCAGCTGAGTGGGCGACAGAAATATCCCACGGAAGTCGAGGCAAACGCGTGCAGTCTATTCTCATGCGACGCTCGACGTCTCGTTGAGACAAACAGCCACAGACTGAGCAGGGAAAGAAGAGTCCCTGGATGTCCAATGTTGTCGGTTGCGTTGCGTTCAATGTTGTCATAAAAGGTCGAAACACAAGCCTGACCCAGGATGTTACCAGGTCAAACCTCACCGCACTGTACCATGATGGACACACAGTATTACACAGGTTCAAACAAATCCGGGTTATATCTCCTAATTTTAGTGTGAGAGGCTCTAGTGTCATCTAATGACGACACTAGGGATGTCCCGATCCGATATTGATATTGGATATCCGTCCGATATCAGCTAAAAAAACGCATATCGGATTATATCGGAGTGCCATTAGCACCATGCTAGCTCATGCTGAGGCGTGCTGCTAAAACAACATTATTTCATAAACCAGCGCCACCTTGTGTTTTAAATGTGTCCTGTACGTCTGCGGGGTCAGTCCTCGGGCTCCATGTTTACCTGCGGCACGAGTCACTCACCCTGGGCTAAATTGGGCTAATCCAAAATAGTGAAAACAGGGGACACGCTGTTACTTGTGAAACACGGGTGCTCTGAAAACACCCCCATGAGCACTTGGTACTTTCCTCCTGATGAAATTAACCATAGACTATGACGTTAACATGGCAAAAAATCCAATATTCTTACGTTGAAGTTTAAAATGGATGTAACCCACTGGTTAATAATAAATGGGTCAGTTTTTAGACTACTGTTTAAGTAATATCACTTGATCAAGCCTATTCTAACATTCCACATGACAAAATAAGTCAATAAAGTATGTATGATTCGTACTGATATTGTATCGGATCAATATCGGTATCGGCTAATACTCAAGGCTGCAATATCGGTATCGTATCGAAAGTGAAAAAGTTGTATCGGGACATCCCTTGATGACACCGCACACGCCTGACTTTCTGCGTTACCACGTCATAAAAGTCTTCTTCTTCTATGGCAACAAAAGCCAAACTATTTCTATTTAAAGCCATAAAACGCTTGGTGAATGTTTGCACACTCTCCCGACGTGTTGGTAAACTGGTAACACACGACAGGTATGAACTCCATACCACACCACAGCGTGCAGAGGAGCCAGTAGCAGCCTGACGGATTATGTTACAGAAATGAATCAGTTCCAGACGTGAATGACTTCCAGAAAAGCGACTTCTGCTCGTGTCTGGGAAAAGTGCCAACAGATTTACAGTGGAAGTTCAAGACGATGTATTCAACTCACCGTGAGTCAGTGCAGGTAACACGGAGATTAACAGTAATTGTGTTAGTCAGTGGTTTAATAAATGATCCTGCGGCATATAGAAAACGAAGCATCAGCTTAAACACTAGGAAAGGGCTCAATTAAAGGGCTTGCACAGCTCAATGATTAACTAACAACCATATTATTGTAGGTTAATATGAATTCTTGCAACATTTCTGAGCTCACCATGTGGAAACATTTAATAATAGAAGCTTTAAGTGTGCATTGATCAGGGGTTTCACATACATTAACATTATTTTTACATTCAGAATTCCATTAGAGCAGAGTTGGAGGTGTTTTTTTTAATGTTCAATGATGTTAAATAAGCAGCGCACTGCTCCTTGTTCATGATGTCAGTGTGCATCTACTGTAAGCGTCAGTCCCAGGTGAGCTGCAGCACAACTGCACCCCGTCCTGCCTCGGGCGCCTCTCCACTGACAGCACGTCGGCTCCTAGCGGTCAGAGGTGGAACTGCAACAGGCAGAGTTTAAAAAATTCAAAGTTGCATTTCTTTTTTGCTGAACTTTTGCTGGCGTTGTCTCTCACAGAAACATTATAGGCACACGTGTGCGTCATGTGGAATTACGCCGGAAATATGTTGCAGATGTCGATGATTTGGTGGGGCCACGAGGACACCGTGATCATATTAAAGGTGTAATGCGGCAAAACGGATGCCGTATAGGAGCTCCAGTATAATTTCATATAATGGAATCATTTCAGTCATTTCAGTGTGGAGGCCTGGTGAAATAAAACAGGAGCAACTTTTACGTGACTTTTTTGGGGGAATTCTTTTCACATGTGCATACCAGAGAAACTGTGTGTGTGTGTGTGTGTGTGTGTTTGTCAAGAAAACACGGTCATTTTCATTTGCGTTGTGGAGAATCTCTGAGATGGAAATGCCCTGAGAGGAGTGATGGATGCACGCGAGTGAGAGGAGACACTGCTCCATTAATGTCTCTCTCTCTCCCTCACAATCTCTCTCTCTCTCTCTCTCTCTCTCTCTCTCTCTCTCTAAACTAAGAGGATAAGCTCTTCCCTTTTTTCTCCCCTCTTTCCCTGATTGGACGAGCCCATTTCTTAGGAATGGCATCAAACTATTTAAATAGCACTTTGTCCACACTCTTTGCTTAAAAAGGGAGATTTTTCTTCAGCAGCCAACACTCAGTGAGGACACGTTTGGTTTCCATCAAGAAAAAATAACTAATTCATCACAATTCATTTTCAGTTATTTCTTCCCCCCCTTTTTTTTCGCACTGGGACATATTAACTTTCTTGAGTGGACTTTGTGCACATTTCCTGTGGGATTTTATTACCTTTTGTTTTGTTTTGTGTGAGGCTGTTTCTCTGTCGAACAGGTGAGTGGAAGGAGACATTCTGAGTGCGTTCATGATTCTGCTTCCAAATATAATGAGTGTTTTGTTTTGTCGTTGGTGACACAGCAGCAGGTGATTCATCATCATGAAGCTGACAGGAATATTTTTGCTATTGATGCTTTGGCGCTGTGAGAGCGCGAGGATCGCAGGTGAGTTTGGATGATGACGAGTTTTGAAATATTATGTATTATGATTTAAAAATGTAGAACAGAGTGTGTGTGCGTGCGTGTGAGAGAGAGAGAGAGGGGGGGTTCCACGAGACAAGTGCCTGAGTGCCTGTCATTCTTTATCCGCAGAGAGCCGAGACGACAACAGCGTGTACGACTTGTTTGAGCTCATCCAAGTCCCCAGGAAGAACCACGGGGTCACTCTGGTGAAAGGAGACGACCCTTACAGCCCCGCCTACAAGATCCTCAACCCGGACCTGATCCCCCCGGTCCCCGAGAGCGCCTTTAGGGACCTGATCGATTCCATCCACGCCGAGAGGGGCTTCCTCCTGCTGCTCAACTTCAAGCAGTCCAAGCACACCAGGGGCAGCCTCCTGACCGTGGAGAAGCGCGACGGCTCCGGACCCGTGTTCGAGATCGTCTCCAACGGCAAGGCGAACACCTTGGACATAGTTTACTCCACCGAGAACAAGCAGCAGGTGGTTTCCATCGAGGATGTGGACCTGGCTACGAGTCACTGGAAGAATATCACGCTGTTCGTGCAGGAGGACCGCGCGGTGCTGTACGCGGGATGCGACGAGGTCAACTCGGCGGAGTTGGACGCGCCCATCCAGAGCATCCTGGCGCAGGAGACGCCGGCGAGCGCGCAGCTCAGAATTGGCAAAGGAGCGGTGAAGGACAGGTTCATGGTGAGAGCGCGAGAGCGAGAGCGAGAGCGCGAGCGCGAGCTCGCGGGGCAACGAGACATAGAGATTTAGAGAGTTAGAACACAAATGTGGCTGGTGCCATCATGCGTAAAAACGCACTGATGCGTAAAAACGCATGATGATTTATAGTAGTTCAGCATAAATTGACAGATTGTGTATATATATCAGGCTGTGCTTTTGCTGACATGGTTGATTTCATCTTGCCCCGGGCTTTCTTTCTGCAGGGGGTCCTTCAGAACGTGCGCTTTGTGTTTGGAACAACGCTGGATGCCATCCTCCGCAACAAAGGATGCCAACGCTGTGAGTAATCACAGCCGATAGATAGATACTGCCCTGTGCCTTGGCTCACAGTTTGCTTCATGTACCACCAAGTCCCAACAAGCCTAGAGTCAAGGCTGAAAAAAGCCTGAAAGTGCCCGGGGAGCTGTTTATCACTTGTCACAGAGAGATGCCAGGTTAATATTAATCTGTAGAAGGGCTCGAGTGCATACAATAATTACAAACTAATAACTTTTAATGATAATTTATTGCACTGTGGGATGTATAATATTCAGGATAAATACTTCTCTGTCATAAATCACTGTGTGCAGATATGTGACGTGATTCATAGAACAGTCTCTCTTTCTTTTTTTTTCTCCCAGCAATTACGTCTGACACCATAATCCTGGAGAACCTCAACGGCTCGTCCGCCATCAGAACAGACTACACTGGACACAAGACCAAAGGTGAGTGTGTAGTCCGGGTCAAATCTGTGGACTTTCTGAGAGGAGAACGAGTTGTGACGGTTGACTGATGTCCTTTGCTCCTTCCTGTGAAGACCTGCAGATGGTGTGTGGCTTCTCCTGCGATGACCTGGTGAGCATGTTCAAGGAGCTGAAGGGCCTCGGTGTGGTGGTCAAGGAACTGTCCAATGAACTCAGGCAGCTGGTAAGAGACAGTGTGTGTGGGTTAATACTAGAGCTGCAACTAACGATTATTTTATATATTTTTTAAATATCAGGAAACCTTAAAACATGTTGGATCAGTGTTCGTCAAACCTGGAAATGATGATGCTCTCAAATGTCATTACTTTTAATGATTTTATTTGTTATGCAGAGCAAACAAATGAAGAAAATACTCACATTTAAGAAGCTTAAACCATCGGAAATCTTGTTTTAATCATGAAAAAAGCTTTGAACCAATTAATCGATGATCAAAATAGTTTAGTAATGATTCATCGATTCATTGTTTCAGCTCTAGTTAATACCAATCGTACAGATACGTTCCTGTAAGGACAAGCACATCTTAACTATTAGTTATCAAGGTGTTCAGTTGTCACATTATTCTTTAATGTGGTTCCCAGGTATGGTGGTATTTGCTGAGTCACTGAGACAATAAAACTATCACAACGTCTGTGTGTCCCTCCCTCCCTCCCTCCCTCCCTCCCCAGACGGCTGAGAACAAGCTGATTAGAGACTACATCCCCATCCACAACGGCGTCTGCATCCACAACGGCATCGTGCACAAGAACAAAGACGAGTGGACGGTCGACGACTGCACCCACTGCACTTGTCAGGTGAGATCTCCCATTATCTCGCTTTTGACTCGTCTGAGCACTCGTGCACACAGGGCGACCGGCGCAGAGGCGCACATGCTGAACGCCACTCAGCGGCTCTGGTCAGTAATGAGTGGCGTGAAGGCCTGGCAGAAGGCCAGCAGCCTCCCCCCGTGCTAATGAGAGGTCTGTTGTCTGAAGTTAATCTCGAGTGCAGCCTGAAGGAACTTGACCAGACTTTAAGTGATACATTGCTGGTAATTTGACCCGTCCTTGGCTCTGACAAGCAGGAGGGGGAGGAGGAGGAGGAGGGGGAGGAGGGGGAGGGATCAGGTGCAAAACACTGTATTTGGAATGCATTTCGCTGTACGGTCCAACCACAAGGTTGGCCCCTCCCTAAAAAAAAAGTACAGTCACTTCAAAATCCATGAAAGACAATGAGGAAAAGTAACATTGTGTTAAAAGCCAAGGGAAAGAAGTGCATTTTTACAATAGATATTACAACAAAAACAACTTAACGTGGCCACGGATAGGCTTTACTTTCTGCTTCTCTTTCATAGACCTGTTTGAAAAGGGAAGCCCAGGAAGTAGCAGTTAGCCACCAGGGGGCGACTCCTCAACTCAGTTGGAATGGTCTACTTCTCCCTCGATTTTATAACATCAGGAATTACCTTCTGTAGATTGTGATGGTCTCAATCCCTACTTTCACGTCCTCTGTAAGAGAACATCACGTCTGTTTTTAGAGGAGTGTAGATTGAGAAAGATGGCACCAGTGTGATTGACAGCAGGTGTTGTTCCATAGGTGCCTCGTGGTTGCTTCCATGGTTTAAAGCCAGGGTGGGAAAAAAAGAGATTTCCAAACAGGCAGCGCCTCATGTGGGCACTAATCAGCTTCACTTCCTGATTTCCTCCTCTGCGCCGCAGTCGACGTGACTTCCTCTCTCCTCTCGCTCAGTGAGCTGCATAGTTAGAGGCAGCTGTGCTTCCTGAATTATTTACAGTGCGCCCACACAGGTTGCGCTGGCACACGCTCAGTGCCCAGTGAGGTCGGCTCCTTCCCGGTGACACCGACTTCCATGATTAGAGCTGTGGCCTCATCCTCACGCTGCTCTGACCCAGAGAGCAGAGCAGGTGTTTGTCTGCAGGGGTGTTTCTTTAATGTCGGGGCATGGTGGTCAATCTGTGGTGACTCACATGGTGAGAAGGTACCACGGATCTGGACCAAGACTTAAAATATAAATCATGACCTCACGGCGCTCGCTCATTTAAATGGAGGTTTACGCCACAATCAACGCCGCATTAGCAACAGGGAGATTCGGTTCAGTATCTGGGCAGAATTGAAAGGACCACTTTTAAATATAAACAGGTCTCTGTTACATTACGAAGGATGACTAAAAACACACAAATAAAATGTGTAAAATGTCCTTCTGCTGCTGGTGTATACACACAAATGCTCCCTCAATCAGGTGGTTTTGGCAGAGTAATAACATCAACTACAACAGTGCATGTCTATAAAAGGTAGACTGGTGTTTTACTGTATATCTGTGCTTGTGTTTAACAAATGATTGAACGTCTGTGTCTGTGCAGAACTCTTCGACCGTGTGCCGCAAGATCTCCTGCCCCCTGATCCCCTGTGCTAATGCTACAGTTCCTGATGGAGAGTGCTGCCCCCGCTGTGGAACACGTAAGCATTCCCCTGTGTTCTCTGGCGAAACCAGCAAAGCCGTAGGAAAAGCACATTGTGACTGCAGTTACGCGAAACCCCCGCAATGTCTAAATGCGACTCACAGATGACGATTCAAACACCGCTTCATTCACCGTGCGAGCCGTTTCTGGATTATTTGCCATATAAAACAAAAACAAACAAAAAAAAAAGAAGCCACAAGTATTTCCCCGTGATGTAAAGGTTTATATGCGAGAGAAAACGCGTCCATCTCAGCGACGATTGAACTGCACCAACATCCGAGTAAATGAAAGGGTGCCTATGTGTTTGGAACATAAGGCGCTTTGTGCTCCAAACATCATTGGAGCTTAACGTTTAAAAACGGCTGCAATTTGCTAAATTGGTTGGAGCGGGACGGAAAATTGCTCGGCTGTTTAGTGGAGTCCTTCTCCCCGCGTGAGGGAAAGTGACATGTTCCTCATACCTATGCAAGTTTGGCTGCAGCACCTCCCTAAAAGCTAAATAAACAGGGGGAGCCGACGTTTATCCCGACCTCAGCCACTTGTTGAAGTCATTACATACCCAGGGCCGTGTTTGTAAAATGTGTTTCCTCTTTAGGAAAACATTAGTTGATGGGGCATCCCTGTGTATCCCGAGGACAGTGGCTCCTTCTGTTTCCACATGTTCTCTCAGTGTGTGAGTCTCTGCCCTCCCTCTCAACAGAAGGCCTTCTCTCCGTCCAAGCCACAGCTAAATCCGCGCTATTACTCCTTTTTTTTAGGCTTGCGGGGTGTTTGTGAGGGGGTGCCGCCTCACTGGAATACTTCTTTTATTGTCTCCCTCTTGCTCGCGCTCATATTCTCTCTCTCTCTCTCTCTCTCTCCCTCCTTCTCAGCGAGTGACTATGCAGAGGACGGCTGGTCGCTGTGGTCTGAATGGACCCATTGTTCCGTGTCCTGTGGGCGGGGCATCCAGCAGCGCGGGCGCTCCTGCGACCGTATCAATAACAACTGCGAGGGCACCTCCGTGCAGACCCGCGACTGCTACCTGCAGGAATGCGACAAACGCTGTGAGTCAACGCAAAACGTCTGCTTGGATGGACTGTACGTAAAAGATATTAAAGGCATCACCTGCAAACAGACACCTGATGAGGATGAGACCGGCTGTCAGTGACACTGGTATCAACTCACAAGTGTCATGCACTGTTTATTTTCTTTTAATGACCTCAATTTCAATTAATGATGAACTAAAACTAGTGATAAGGACCAAAATGCCTTTCATTATAAATTAAGTGAGATAGACACTCTTTTAAATGGAGCTCTTTCTGCAACCAGTGGAGTCGCCCCCTTGTGGCTTACTGCTTCCTATCTCCAAGACTGCATCCATTATTGTAAACACTCCAGTTTTCCTCGTCCCGATAATTGACCCCCTGTCCTTCCTTTTTTTTGGGCCGCCAGTCAAGCAGGACGGCGCCTGGAGCCATTGGTCACCCTGGTCTTCCTGCTCGGTCACCTGCGGTTCTGGTGTCATCACACACATCCGCCTCTGCAACTCGCCCACCCCTCAGCTCGGAGGCAAGGACTGCGCGGGAGAGGGCCGTGAAACCAAGAAATGTCAGATGCCTTCATGCCCCAGTGAGTTTTTTTCATCCAGCGTTCACTGCATGGAAGCATTTATGAATTCTGTAAGGCAGGGATTGCATTTAAACATGTTTTCTCTCTCTCCCTCTCAGTCAATGGGAACTGGGGGCCCTGGTCTCCATGGGACACCTGCAGTCTCACGTGTGGAGGCGGCGATCAGACTCGAAAACGTCTGTGCAATAATCCTGCGCCACAATACGGTGGCAAAGAGTGTATTGGGGAAGACAAAGACACCCAGAAATGTAACAAGAAAGCCTGTCCCATTGGTGAGACGTTTGTAATTTTGCTTTTTTTTCACCTGAAAGACTCACAGTAAATGATGGATTCATAATAACCCAGTTTGGTTTTTTTTTAGATGGATGTCTGTCCAACCCGTGCTTTGCTGGAGCAAAGTGCACCAGTTTCCCCGATGGTTCCTGGAAATGTGGCAAGTGTCCCGCTGGCTACACCGGCAACGGCATCAAGTGTAAAGACATCGACGAGGTAAACATTTTTAAACTTGACGTTTGTTTTCTGTCGGGAAGGAGACCGACGAGTGTTCCGCTCAAATGCTCTTTTTGTCCCGTCCCCCCCAAAAACAGTGCAAAGAGGTGCCAAACACTTGCTTCGAGTTCAACGGTGTGCACCGCTGCGAGAACACAGAACCGGGCTACAACTGTCTTCCCTGCCCTGCTCGCTACTCAGGACCCCAGCCCTTTGGCAAAGGTGTGGAGCAAGCTGCTGCTAATAAACAGGCAAGTACAGTCTTGAGCAAAGAAGCAAACGCTCTGACGGGAAGAAATACAAGTTGATGAGACGCACGATAAATAAACACTGATAAGAAGAATGGTTGTGTAAGGCACCACATGCGTCGCCCCAGGGCAAGACCGGGCCCTACTTAACAGAAGAGAGCAGAAGGCCATGAATAATCGACCGTCTGATCACCGATTGTTCACACTGTGCCTCGCTGTCCCTCAGGTGTGCACACCTCGCAACCCCTGCCTCGACGGAAGCCACGACTGCAACAAAAACGCCCGCTGCAATTACCTCGGACACTTCGCCGAGCCCATGTTCCGCTGCGAGTGCAGGCCCGGTTTTGCTGGCAACGGTCACATCTGCGGAGAGGACACGGATCTGGACGGATGGCCGAACGCCGACTTGGTCTGCGTGGAGAACGCCACCTACCACTGCAAAAAGGTGGGTCACTCTGGAGCAGCGGCAAAGTCACTGAAAGGCCCCGTGTGTAAGAATTAGTGACATCTAATGGTGAGACTGCAGATTCCACAGCAGAGAACTAGGACGGTACAAGGCCCTAAATGACAATAATCAAATGATCTTAAAGCGTTTATACACTTATCCAATGTTTGCCAATAAAACCACCTAAATGTTACACACTGCACATTTCATAGAGCTGAATTTACTTGCTTGTCGGTTTTTGTACAACCACTGAGTTTCTGACCTTGTCCATTTTATCAGGACAACTGCCCCAACCTTCCCAACTCTGGGCAGGAAGATTACGATAAGGACGGCATTGGAGACGCTTGTGACAGCGATGATGACAATGATGGCATTCCTGACGACAGGGTGAGCAAAAACCTCTGCAAATGTGGCCATAAAAGGGCACAAGGGATTCTGTGTGTGTGTGTGTGACTGTGATTTTTGCATTCATCTTTCATGCTGTCTAATAAAAGGGCAGGTGGAGAGAGGGAGGGAGAGAGGGAGGGGAGGCTCAGCAGGAAAGCAAATGTTTCTCCTTTCCCTGAGCCAAAACCTCAAATTCCATTAAATTCTGACAACTGAAGAACGGCTCTGAAGGAGCTGCACTGTGTTTGCTAATCCCAGCAAAAAAAAAAAAGACGCCCAAAAATGAAGCAGCTTTCATTCTGCGTGGCTTTGCCTCCGTAAATGGGCAGAACTCGCACAAAGGCGGCAAAATAACTCTCTTTATGTTGTGCTTTTTATGAAACAGGACAACTGTCCATTCATCTACAATCCCAGGCAGTATGATTATGACCGTGATGATGTGGGTGACCGCTGCGATAACTGCCCCTACAACAGCAACCCAGACCAGACTGACACAGACAACAATGGAGAGGGAGACGCCTGTGCTGTGGACATTGACGGAGATGGTGAGTTTGTTCCCAGGGAAGCTCAGCTTCCTCTAAAATGCCGTCAGATATGCACTGTGTTGTATTCGTCACTAGTTTGTTCAGAATCAGCCGTTTATCACGCATGACGGATGGTCTTACGTGATTTTCGTATTCACGGGCAACTGTGGCAAAAAACATCACTTCCATGGAAGCTCAGCTTCCCCTGGGAGTCAATGCAGCAGAGGGAGGGTGCGGACTGGAGGAACTGTCTGAAAGGCGGAACCAGTTTTTGATTGACAGCGTTGCAGAAACATACACAACAGTCCTGTGTGGACTTTGCGAGGAGACGTATGTAGACAGATAGCTGGTGGTTGTGTGTCATTTGCTCTTCAATATAGCCCATTTTCATTTGTACATATACACTGTAAACAAAAACACTATTATAGCATTTCAGCTGTACATAATGAGTGTGTTGTTCCTTATTTTAGTTATTCTTTGCAGAATTTATGTAAGAATTTATGTATAAATACCTGGGCCTGAAGTAAGCTTCCCCTGTTTCAAAGACCAGCAGCCGCCACTGTATGTTCCCATGTGTAAACCCCATTTCCAGATAATGTGGAATACCTATAATATTTCAAATCTGTAATTTGCGGTTCATTTGAGCCCTAATACAAACCCAAAGTACAAAGAAAGGATTTGCATTGTTTTCACTGGTTACTCATGCCTCCTGAGGGCTCATGCACATGCAGCAGCTGTTACCACCCTTGCCCTTGGCTCCCCTCCGACTCCAGTAATATCTCACAATATTATGAACCATCATTGGTGAAAGACCTAAGTTCTTTGCAGTCTTGAGCTGAGAAATGTTGTCTTGGAACTCACTGTCAATTCCCTCTTGTGCCAAGTTTGGCACAAGGCAGTAAGCCACAACTCGTCTTTGCTTGCTGAGACTGAGCCCTTGTGCCTCAGTGGGTGCTCCTTTTATACCTAATCCTGATACCCTTACCTGTTACAAGGTCGTTTGCAAATAGTGGAATCTTCCAAAACAGTATCACTCGCACAACCATCTCAGTCCCAACTGTCCCAACTAATGGTTTTTAGTTACGTGCATTTTTAAAGTGTCCCAACTTCTTTTTTTTAAATATCTGAAATTGGTTTTCCATCCCCCAGGTATTCTAAACGAGAAGGACAATTGTCCCTATGTGTACAATGTTGACCAAAGAGACACAGACTTGGATGGAGTCGGAGACATGTGTGACAACTGCCCTCTGGAGCATAATCCCGATCAGGTGTGTGGACACATACGCATACACACTCACTGTCTTTCTTTCCATTTGCTTCCACCTCACTCACCAACAATGGTCCACATTCATCGCCACTATTTTCTCTATAGCTCAGCATATATTCTCTCTTTCATTCGAAAGCCTCGGTGATTAGCCCTGTGTTGCTGTCTAAGCTTTATCACGCCATGTAAAAAGGTAGAGTAAATCCCGTGCGCAGCTCAAGGGCACATCAGTTAAATAAGGCATGGTGGGGGGGGCTGGGATTTTTCAATGGCCCATTGACGTTCACTGGCTAATGTGGGGAAGGAGGCCCCTGACTGGCCCTGGGCTGTGGTCCAGGCCCTGTCTGTGCAATACGGGTCTGCTCAGTTCACCTGTGCCATGCTACACTGACAAATATGAATGTGTTGCGTGAAAAGCGAGATCGAGAAGAAAGATGTGGGAAAGTGGAGAGCATCCAATTTCATTTCTATGCCATTTTATTATTTTAAAGACTTGCACACTGCATTTACAGGCATGCCGTGTCTTGGGCACGTCATTATTTGTTTTTTGTTGTTGTACACCAACCCAAATTCGTTCAGCCCAATGTCTTTCCATTTGTCCCATTGGCCTTATTTTTTTTCTTATTGCGCAAGGTTTGTGTAATTTGCCTTTTCCTGTGGATGCCACTAATACTCAACAAGTAACTTACATGGGGAAGCGAAACAGTCGTGTGATTATCAGTAGCTTAGAAACTTCCATAGATAGATATTTATCTTTTATTTAGCCAGGAAGGTCCCATTGAGACACAAGATCTCTTCTTCCAGGTAGTCCTGGTCAAGATAGTGGCACAAACAGTAACAGAGATGAAAGAATTTCAGATATAAAACTCACAACAGAATATAGAATGTCAAAGGAAGTCGTTAAAAGGAGAGTAAAAAAGAGAGACATAATAAAAGTAAAGTGCAGAAGTAGAAAAGCCATACCAACAAGCTCCTTAACCCGAACCCCTCAAAAAGGCTGTAAAACAACATGTTTCTGTCACGGCGGTCCATAAAAGACCTTTGAGGGTGTAGAAAGCAGAAGGATTGGAGACGAAGGCAAAGGAAAGTGAGGAGAGATGAGGGAACCTGAAGTTTCACCAAGCTAACATAAGTGATTGGATTCCATCTTTCCTTCACCACCATTTTAACTCTAACACCAAAAAAACGTTTCACCATCACAGGTGGATTCAGATGACGACCGTGTGGGAGACAAGTGTGACAACAACCAAGACATCGATGAGGATGGACATCAGAACAATCTGGACAACTGCCCATACATCCCCAACGCAAATCAGGCTGACCACGACAAGGACGGCAAGGGAGACGCCTGTGACCATGACGACGACAATGACGGCATTCCTGATGAAAAGGACAACTGCAGACTGGCCTTCAACCCCGACCAACTGGACGAAGATGGTAAGCTACCCACGCCATGTTTCAACCCTAAAGCAGATGCAGTGATGAAGCTCACAGGTTTGTTTTATAATACATTTGTAACTGTGTTTTTCAGGTGATGGCCGTGGAGATGTTTGCAAACATGACTTTGACCAAGACAACGTGCCTGACATCTACGACGTGTGTCCGGAAAACTTTGGCATTAGCGAAACAGACTTCCGCAAGTTCCAGATGGTTCCTCTGGATCCCAAAGGCACCTCCCAGATTGATCCTAATTGGGTAGTACGCCACCAGGGCAAAGAGCTTGTCCAGACCGTCAACTGTGACCCTGGCATCGCTGTTGGTGAGTAGCACGTGTGCAATTGTTTAAAGAATTGTGAAAACAGTCTTTTTTGGGAACTGTCCCCTAACTTGATTCCCCTTCTTCAGGGTACCACGAGTTCAATGCGGTGGACTTCAGTGGGACTTTCTTCATCAACACAGAGAGGGACGACGATTACGCTGGCTTTGTGTTTGGCTACCAGTCAAGTTCCAGGTTCTACGTGGTGATGTGGAAGCAGATCACACAGACCTACTGGTCCAATAAACCCACTAAGGCCCAGGGTTACTCTGGCCTGTCCATTAAAGTAGTCAATTCCACCACTGGTCCAGGAGAGCACCTCAGAAATGCCCTCTGGCACACTGGGAATACGCCTGGACAGGTAAGACAATGGCAGTTTCATCTTCGAGTGGTTGATTTTGTAAAAATGTTTTCAGGGAGTTGTAAAAAGATAACCCCATTTCTGTATTTTGTCCATGCTTTAGGTCCGCACTCTCTGGCATGACCCCAAGAATGTCGGTTGGAAAGACTTCACTGCCTACAGATGGCATCTGATCCACAGGCCGAGAACAGGACATATTAGGTGGGCACATCATTCTGAATAGTCTGTGAAGGTTCTCAGTCTTCCAGGCCATTGTATCTTCAAGAGAGTAGATAGACGCAACTGAACTTGGTAACTCGAGCAAGTACAGTTGGTCCATGTCTGCATTCTTGACGTCCTCCAAGACGTTTGCACCCTACATGTGTCTGAAATCCAAGCTCAAATGTTTCCTGCGTTTTCACAGAGTCGTCATGTACGAGGGCAAAAAGATCATGGCCGATTCTGGTAGCCTCTACGACAAGACCTACGCGGGCGGCAGGCTAGGTCTTTTCGTCTTCTCGCAAGAGATGGTTTACTTCTCTGACCTCAAGTATGAATGCAGAGGTAAGGATTGGTGTCATGTCAACCAACGTTTAAACGCAACACCTTGAATTCTTGTCCACGGCCGTCCTCTGACATTGTGTCTCTCTCTCTTTTGACAGATGCATAAACGCGTGGCGTGGAAGTTCTGAGGAATGCACCTTTTTTTTGTTGTTGTATAAAGTATGAACTTATGTATTCTGATGCAAAGTCCAGGGACCGATATATCTCTGCAGCTCTTTCTTCTGTGGCACGCACACTTGAATGGGGTAAAGGGCATGTGGTCGGCCTCAGGGTAACTTGAAGCCGGTTTTGGGCAGCGTACCAACCGGCTGACTGCCAGTTGAGGATCAGAGAGCGCCTTCTCCTTCAGCCTTAGCATCCACATGGGCAGGGTGAGCTGGGGGAAAAGAAAACAGGCCCTCTAGCTTTGCCAGTAGGACAGCAACACCTTTTTATCCCGGCTCTGCCTGCTTTCCTGCTCTCTGAAAGACCTCATTCACCTCTATGTGGGCGCAGCTCCCCATAGACAACTATGCACTTCCAAGCCTTTCCATCTCTCTCTCTCTCTCTGTCTCTTAATCTATCACTTTACCTCTCTTCTCTGACCTGTGTGTCTTTCTACTTTATCTTCTGGATGGACACTCCAAAGAAAGAAAGAACCGATGAAACATTCCCCTTTGCTCTACCACATCTGCCAGGACGTAGATCCTGAACGACACAACTTTTGAGGACCATTTGTTATTAAGGACTTTTGCGATTTAGGAAAACTTTTTTGGGGAATTGAGAAGTTAAAAGATAAGGTGGGATGGAAGTTGTTGGCGTTTGTGTTCATGCATGTACTGTATGTGGAAGAGTGGAACAGGAATGAGATTTGACCCATTTTACCCCTAAGAAGCTTCAATAAGGTTAGGTAGTTTTATTTTTTGGAACACACACACATATACTGGGCTTTGTTGATTTTGTCTTTTTAAATGAACAACTCTCAGGGTGAGATGGAAGAAATGATCTGCTCAAAACAGAATCATTTTTTTTTAGACAAAAAAAAAGAAATTTTCTTATGCCAGTGAAATATTCCCTCTCTCAAACTAAAAACCCTTGTCACTGAAGAGATTTATCTCCCTCAGCTTTTGAGGATTTCTAATTGAAATGATGTAAATAAATACATGTAATTTATTGACTCTTGCCTACAGTGTAGGCAGCAAAGGAAATTTGAAAGCTCTGAGAAAGTTTTTGAAAAAAAGAAATCTATCCAATATCGGAATGAAAGTGGACTAAAAAATCGGGTACAGTCTGATGTCAAATGTAGAACACGTGTGCTATGTCAGCGTCGATCATCTCCCACCGCACAAAGTG
Source organism: Solea senegalensis (assembly GCF_019176455.1). NCBI lineage: Eukaryota > Metazoa > Chordata > Actinopteri > Pleuronectiformes > Soleidae > Solea > Solea senegalensis. The sequence continues at coordinate 15,275,775 of NC_058037.1, read as the reverse complement.
AAGTCGGTATTCTCCGGATAGGTCTTTTATTTAGTATGAAGTGTATGACTGATGCGGCTTATTGTGTGCCTTTTCTTCAGAGAGAGATGAAAAAAAACAAACAATCTTTGACGTACAAATATTACCTCATTGCTGTTGTATAATTTGATCAGATGAAAAAAGAAAAACGACCATATTCCTTTTGAAATGATGGACTTCTTAGTGCTACTGTAGCATGAGCTGTAAATAGTGTGACATGTCATGTCTTAAAAAAGAAAAAGAAAACGCAACCAAACTCCCAAACTCTTGATCAAACCCAGTGAAAATGATGTTTAAATGGGAGGTTTCCTTTTATATATATATATATATATAAAAATAATTTTGCTTTATCATGTATGTCCATTGCTGTTTTTAGCAGATAAGTTATTGTTCTGTTTTGTCTTCGCTGTTTGTTTGAGGTTGATTTGTGTGTTTGTGTGCGCGAAAGTCTGTGTGAGTGTGTGAGTGTGTTTGTGTAGATAGAGGCTATTTAAAATAATTTATCTGGATTTGTTGCCTTACAAAAAAAGAAAAAAAAGAAATGGCACGTGTCCATCTGTATAAACGGTTTGCACACTGACGTGAGGATGTTCTGTTCTTTATCGTTTTTATCTTCTTTTTATTTTGTTGTTTTTTTGTTACTGTGTATCGATGTTACCATTATTTTTGTACAATTAGTTTGCTTGTCTGGAAACGTTTTGGTTTTTTCTTAGTTGTACAAAGCGGAAAATGCTGTTTTTATTAATAGCGACTATTTTGTTACATACTTCAAGACAATAAATAGTTGTTACAATTCTGACAAAGTGTTTGTTTTGTTTGTCTGACTTTGAATCCAACCTTGAATAGTGCAATTTGTAAGAATTGGTGAGACTGCAGGTCCTTGAAATCCTTGAAAGTTTGTAAGACATGGTGAGACTGCAGATTGGATTTCCAAGGGTCCTTGACATCCTTGAAAGTATATGAATTCGGAAAAAACAAGTCAACACCCTTGAAAGTTTTTTGTAAGAATTGGTGAGACTGCAGAGTGGGTTCCCACAGGTCCTTGAAATCCTTGAAAGTATATGAATTCGGAAAAAACAAGTCAACATCCACCAAAAAGTATTGCCCTAAATAGACATGGGTTTTTGAAAGTGCTTGGATTTTGTGCAAGAAGTTAATATTCAGGTAAATGTCTCCCTCGTTTGTTACGCCGCCACCTACTGTTTCATGCCCTGCATTGCTTGATGTACGTAGACGAGGCCTACGCAGAACAAATGTTGTGTTCTGTCTTTTGTCTCTCTCCGCCGTTGACGTGAGAATCGTGAGAACATGAGGGAGTAACATCAAGCAAGAGAGAACAAATTACGTGATGCCTGGGAAATAAAAATTCCAAGATTTCTGGTTCACTACAAAGATTGGCTTTGAATAAGATGGACCATGGCCATGGACGAATCGCCTCTTTCAAGTTGCCCACCCATCTTAAGCTGTGTCAGCACATTTGGTCCTTAAAGTTAAGGGAGTTTGTCCTGGAAAGTCCTTGAATTCAATGTCAACCAAGGTGTGGGAACCTTCGCTTAACATAAACACAAAATGCATGCTCTTGCTGCTTTGTTTATTTGGGCCGTTGATGAAATTTGGCACCTTACAGAAAGCAAGACCCCGGCCCAGAGTACAAGGCTACAAAAACCAAACATCTTTTATTTTGACAGTGATTATAGAGTGTGTTAATAAACCCTCCTGAATGTGGCACTCTGGACATTACAAAGACATGTTTGACATTAAATACAAACGGGTGCATGACTCCGACCAGTGTGTAACTAAAGGACTGAAATCCTGTAGGTGACTGGATCTGTTTTGGTCAAATGTAGCCACAGAAGCTCAGCACTTGAACATACTCGGAGTCAAAGTTGCCCCCCACCCCCCAGCCCCCCCCGTCGTTCCCTGGAGGCACAAACCAGAGTTGTACTTTCAGTGCTTTCCTCTGTGCAGACAGACAAACATCGCCTCTGTGCTGAGGGCCACATGAGGAATGTGACACAAAAGCCTGCTCCTCAGTCTGATCTGCGCGACCTCTCTGTGATCTGCGCCGACCTCTGCCAAAGGTCAAACAACACGGCGAGCAAATATTAGGACGACACAAACCTTGACATTGGCTCAGCAGGCTGCGGAATTCAGACGCTACAATAATCCTCTGACTCATTGTCAAATATGTAAAAACAGTGGATAAAAGTGTATTTTTCTCTTTTCCTCTGTTCCAGACTTTTTTTTTTAAAAGGTTACCAAGGCTTTTATAGCTTCTGCTTGGTCTCTGCTGGTGTCCCCGGGCGTTGATGTGCCAAGAGCTGTGTTATTGGCCGGGTTTCAGTGGACGGAGCAACAGACCAAAAACACTATAAACAGTGGTTTATAGTGTTTATAGCAGGCCACAAATGAAAATGCATCATCGTTCCCAGTGAAGCCAGTTGTTCAGTTGAACTTTTCCTTCATTTGTGAGGACACGCTAAAGTCGGTTTAGATCTTAATACAACACCTTTCTTTCATACTGTATATCAACTTTAAGCACTGATATTTACTTATGTATCAAGCTAGAGCAGTGGTTCTCAAACGTTTATATACTATATGTGATTTTATGATATTATTTTCTTTACTCGTGACACGTGAAGCAGGTCTATTCAGGTGTGAGTCAAGTTATCACCGAGAGCCACAGGCCAAACAGGAACACAGTGAAACTCCATCTATTCCAAATGAACTGAAGAAAGAAGAACCTTGTCATCGTGCATATTAGGAAACAAGATGTGACGTGTGTGTGTGTGTGTGTGATTGAACCACAGCAGCTTCATCTCTGCTCGTACAAAAACCTGAAGTGGTCTTTATTAGTTTATCACAGAAAAACACTTTTAACTGTGGGGGGAAAAAAACTAAATCCAGCTACAGTGAGTAAACGTGCCAGAGTTCAGAGTCCATGACTCACCGTTATTCTTTAAGAATTACACTGAGAGAAAAGCAAACAAAACTTTCAAGGAATACAGCACGAGATCTTTATCCTTTTTAATCCGGCGAGTCAGTGATGTCAGCCCGCGTGTGTAATTTGGGATTATTGAAAAATGTGGCAAACACCGACGACTAGACGGTTTAATACCGGGTGCAGTTTTCACACGTCTCTGTCAGTGGTCTATAAACACCCACATGTTTGCTCTCGGACCATTTTTAGCCCCCGTGTCAGGATGTCAGAGTGTCGCCGAGCTTCTCGCCGAGCTTCTCCATCACGGCGTTGATGTAAAGTACTCCAGCAAAAGTCATTGCCATTATTTATACCACCACTAGGGGGTTAAAAATGCATCTTTGGCTCGTAAATTGCCGCATAAGAACCCAAATAAATACAAATACTGTGAAGAATGACTTTTCCTCTTCCTGTCTTGCAGTAGAGGACCACTGTATCATCACACCATCGTTATCATGGACAAAATGTTGGTGCAGTGTCGTCGTGTGTCCCCCGTTTTGTTGCCACGGAAACGGCTCTGCGTTCACTTGAGATTTTGCGTTGGCTTTGTGTGCAAGTTCAGACAGGAACTTTAAACGTGCAGTTCTTACTCTGTCACTCACACACACACTCCCCAAATAATGACAGACCAGCGCTTTTTTTAAAAAGACCCGCTCAATTACCTCCAGCGCCTTTAATGGACCATCTTACAGTAAAATGATATACACCTCGGCCTTGAAGTGCGGTGACTAATGCAAAGTGCCGATGAATGGAACAAAAGGCCCGCCCTCCCTCCGCCCCGGAGTTACAGCGGATTTATTTAGCTCCTGTAATCCAGCCTGGGAAGTAGAAAGACACCGGCGCTCCAAACCGCCAAACCTCACATTTCTAACCCGAACAACGTTACTTTTTGATGTGTGGAGCCTCCCGCCTCCTTTTTCACCCGTCACTCGACACCTGCACGCCCCACGCTGCCGTGTATTGAGGTGTTGAAGTGTCATGGTAAGATGGAAGACCCCCCCCCCACACACTGAAGACACTGCAGCATGTCCACCTGTGGACCACAGAATAACACTTTCTGTAACATTAAAGACTCAGTGAGGAAAAAACTATATGCACAAGAAGCACTGACACAGGTCTGTCTTCTTTGCTGTAGTTGTGGCTGCATTGTTTTCTCTTTTTTCATTTTTAGTCGGGGATTGTTGAATATTACTTGGGTGTGAAATCAAAAAAATGTACAACCTCATCACCTGCACTCTTTTTTCTTTTTTAAATTTGAAAGAAAAACAAAACAGCTGAAGGTTCTGGCACATGGTCCCACTTATGTAACGTCTCTGAGACATCTGTGCTCTCAGGTCGTGCACATGCTAGCGTGGAGATTGCTAAACATGAGATGTTTTCAAAGAACAAACTTGTTTTAATTTATTATGAGTTCTTATCTATCTATAAATTACAGGAACGTCTGTCTGTCTATTATTTGCAAAGCTCTTGAACCGATGGTTGGACGTTGTTTGGATAAGTAAAGAAAAAGATATTGCACGCGTGGGCTTTCGGCGCTCTACTGTAGCCACTCCCCCTCTCACTCACACAGCACTGTGGGCTACCTGAGAGGCCAAAGAACACACACAAAAACAGATTTTGCACGGGCACTGCACTAGTTGTTGTGTTTTTTATATATATAAATCAAGCGTTGTGTCAAAATAAGAGCATGAAAAAAACTGTGGTTTCCAGGACATTCTACAGAAGAGGACAATCAAACAGGTGTTAGTAAGTTTGAGTTTTAATAAAATGACAGATTAAAGTTTCATTCTTTATCAGACACATTTTCCGACAAGTAGCAGCAAATCCTCACATCCCAACAGATGCAGCCAAGGAAATATCTTTGCTTCTAATTATTCCAGTGATTTATTTTCTTATTTGTTTTTTTTTTTTAAAAAACAGAATAACTTGGATAAATGAGATTATGGTTTAAAGCTTTTCTTGCTTCATTTATTAGTCTTATTCATCTTCATCAGTCCACTCATTCAATCGCTCTCCGTGAGTTGAGTCGGCGCTAAAAACTTTGAGATCAAACCACAACAACATCACGTAAAAAAGACGTTATCGCAAAAACAATATTTGGTTTCTTTTCTGTAATTAACCTGCTACGCTGCCATTAGATAACTCCCCGTGGAGAACAGTGTACAGTGGCTGTGATTTTTGGCTGCAGTGACTGGAATGTGCTCTGACCTTTGACCCCCGGGGGGGGCCGGCTGCACATGGCAAACCCACACAGGCAGTGAATATCTTGATTTGAAGGGCGACCTTTGTCACCTGTGATGAAGAGTGACGTGTGTTCGTCTCTAAACATCATTATAAGAGTGTCGTAAATCTTCTCCCTCATGTAATAAAATGACAGGTTATGAAAAAACCTGATGATTTTCAAGAGTATGGAATGCGGCGAAATGGAATTATGGTCAATTTATTTTGAGGCTTGGCACGTTTGTTTTTTTTGAACGCAAGTGAGGCAAAGAAACCGTTGATGAATTTTCCAAAACAACCCCAAAAAGACGACAGCGGTGACTCGTGGTGTTCAAGCAGAATTCCATGATGCATACATTTGTTCCTCCTGATGCGATGCTGGAGACGCCAAAACACGTGATCTCCTCGACTCGCCGTCCACGTGAACCACCACGAGGCTCAACAAGAATCAAAGTGTGTTCACGTGTGGCTGATTCAAATTGTTGAAATGCAAAACACGCGGCAGAAAGAGCCGCACAGGTTTCCACGGAGAACGTCCGGGAACTTTTTCTTCTCTTTGGCTCGTTATTTCACACAATTATCCTCTCCTAACTCGTGCATGTCCCCCCAACGTTCCTTTATTATGGTTTTGAGAAGGTCAGGTCACGTTATTTGCATTTTTAAACTCTACATCCCCATGTTACTTGTCCAGAAAATAAAGAATAAGAGAAACCTTTTAAAAAGTGATTAAAAGTCGTATGGTAAGGAGATATAATGAACTGTGTGAGTTAAGTTTGATACCAATTGGGATAAAATCATGTTATACTTGCGTATATATATACACATTAATGACCTATGACCTTTGTGTTGCTTTATATGTAGGATTGTTTTCTTAGACATACAATGTTCTTTGTAAAGTATTTATCGTGACAAAGGGTCAGATTTAATAAGATTAATTCTTTTTTCCGCTCCCTTTCATTCAGAATCTGGACATTTTGTGTTTGTAAATTGTCCTTTCGTTTTGTCAATTAATGAACTAAAATAACACATTATGTGTGAGTAGTGTGACATTATCTGTTTCGCGTCCACTCAACACTGCGATATTTAACCGGACTCAGGTTTATTTTAACGACAGCTACTCCACAAACTAGTTTATAACCTAGTTATTGTCAGCTGTAACTAAAGGGTTAAGTATAATGTTGTTTCACGCTCTCTAATAGGTTTACGTTGGTTAAAAAGTGACACGACGTGGGTTATTTTTGGTAACACACGAGCTGGGTTTGAAAAAGGGAACAGACACAGTCGTGGGTTATTATAACCCAGCAGGGTTTGGTTATGTTTTGCCTCCAAAAATAGGTTAATATGAGACCACTTTGTTGGGTTAAGGCGACCGAAAATTGTGTCGGAGAATAAAACCCCAAATTCTTGGGTCTTGATTATAAATGGAAAATGCTGAAACTGTTAAAACGAGCCTTTGTTTTGCACTTCTACGAGTGTAAAATATAGTCCGTCACATATTTCATGACGACGAAACAACACATGCAAAGTCATTTTTTAGTGTTGCTCGAACTGTATTCCCATTATTTGAACCTCTGAATCAGGCAGTAATCCCCCTTAACGTGAGAAAACCCTTAACTTAGCTGCGTTTGATGCATTTCCTGAGAGTCAAAGATTTTTCAAATCTGAGGAGAAACACACAACGACAACAGCAGCAGCTATGACACATTTAGACATTTAGAAAGGTGTTTCGATTTATAAAGTGATTTATACAATAATTCCAGTCATTATGAAGCTACAACCATTTCCTCTGTCTTTACATCAGAAGCAGCTCATCTCTCCCTCTGTACATATTCCGCTGCAGCGTTTAACGTCACCAAGAGATGCTGCTAAATCCTGCAAACTGTACTTTTAAAATCATACCAATGTGTTTTCTAATGACAGGGCAACCACCGACGACATCAAACCACCGTCAAGTCGTTGCGTTAAGTCACAATTTGTGTCCGTACTAACTCTTGTTTTCCTGATACAGCGGCAACAACCGTGTGGGGTATTTATCTTGAAGGTGCGGGTTTGCACCACAAGAGCAGAGAGGAGCAAGAGACCCCAGACACGATTAGCGTGCTATTCATTAACCGAGCTGGCAGCAGATGAGAGAGGCTGCAGAGACTGAAGGAAGAGGCGATGGCTTTTCATTTCCTGAGGGGAGCACGCCCTGCTACTTGCTGCTCAGCTTCTGTTTATCCGACGGGCCTGTAATTCCTCCTGGGCTCGGCTTCATGTCAAGTTACAGAGCCGCGCTTTAAACGCAGGGCAAGAGTCAGGCAGAGTGCGGGTCCGCACTGTAACGTCCCCCCGTTATCTGTGACACTCACTCAAGTTCAAAAAGGTGCAGCGCATGAAGAGTTCATGGGCAGATGCTGAAGATACTCCCTATAAGCATGTTTGTCTCAATGTAAATTCACTTTAAAATGCATTTTTATATACACTACTTCAAGATAGAGGCTGCCATCTTGTGCCATTTTGTTTCTACGGAAGCCTGAGTGGACAAAAACAGCCATAGAGTGCATTTTGCTTTACGGCATGAAAATAATTATTAAATATTTAATAATCGATTCATCAATCTGAGTGTTTTCTGATTATTCACCTTTGCTCCGTATACAACATAAAAAGTACTGTAGTTTCTGATGAGCTCGGGAAAGGCAGGGGTCACTAATTATTCCACACTGGACCTTTAATATGTTTATTAAATCAGTCCTTGTGCGGTCAGCTGGGACCGTGTGGACGACAACGCGGGAGAAGTTGAGTGAGTGAGTGAGTGAGTGAGTCCTCTCAGTTCATGTTGGTATTAACGTGGCGAGTGAATCCTTCACGTGGTCTCTCAGCAAACAGGAAACGTTAAAGTTGTACATTTTGGACAAAATGACAAAATCCCAAATGTTTCATACGTGTCACGTTGACATTCTTAAAGTCATGCACGTGAGACAGACTTCTCTCCACTGGTGGTTGGTGGCGGTTTGCAGCAGAGCCAGATGTTCACAAAATGTCTGCCAAACAAGCAGACCGCGCAGTTTGAGACCAAAAGTGGGAAGATTGGTCACACATTGTGATATTTTTGATCATTTTACAGCTCGTTTTCTATTCTCTGCATGTCGACCAATCGCAACGCAGCCAATTTCCACTGGGAATTTTAAAAAAACTATTCCGGTGAAGAAAATTGTGTTATTTTGTTTTTAATGGAGAACAGTTTGTGAAGCTATGAGGAAAAACCAACAATCATTTTCTAACCAGGTGCTTTTTTTTTTTTCATTCACAACCAGGAAATGGTTAGAAAATGGGAGCTCACACTCTGTGTCTGTGGTTCGCAACAAAACGCGGGGTTTGCTGTCATCCACAAATCCACGTATCGAGTGCTCAGCATCAAGAACTGACCACAAACTTGGCTGCAAAGCGGACGACGGATGACGTCCTCTGATTTTATGGAGGATTCTGTGTGTTGTTGACCACAAATCCCCCTCCACTGCTCTCCACACAGAGGTGTGAAATATTAGGGGTAGCTGCTGTGGCAGACACATTTCCACACAGACGCTAAACTTCCCTGTGGGCCGGCCTTCGCGTGAGAGACGGCGATGTAAACAGTCCAGATAGAGACACCTGTGTTTTCGTTTACGCGTTGCTGCGAGCGAGCGAGTGAGCGAGCACGAGGCCTGAGGCCTGATGTTGAGTGAATTATCGAATCTACATTAACTTATGACGGTAAAATACGGCGAACGAAAGTCAGAGTACTGAAATATTCTACTCAAGTAAAAGTACCACTATTTTGCTACGATTTTACTAAAGTAAAAATACTGCCCGAAAAAAAGAAAATGTACTCCAGTTAAAGTAAAAAAGTAAGTCATTTGAAGGGAAGGGGACACAAATCTCACATGAATTGTTTCTATTTAAAGACAAACCTTTAGAAATTATAGTGCTGAGAAAATAAAACATGTAAACACATGATGTATCAGTCAAAATGGGTCAAAGGTCACAAATTATTTCACTTTCTCACTCACTTAGGGACCTCAGTTACCTGTCGATTGACCTCGTTATTTCATACTTAAAACATACTTAAGTTAAAGTAAATTCACAAATTTAAGTACGCAAAAAATCTACTCACTTACAGTCCCTCGAGTGAATGTGCCTGTCGATCCTGACATGAGATGTTTTAAGTGACATAAAAAGGTAAAAGTAGATAAATGTTAAATAACAACAGTGCCATAAACTGTGACAGGACGAGTATTTACACTGTTGTTTACAGCATTGTCACAGCGCTGGATGATTAGGTGACTCGAAACAAACAGACTTTAGATCAGTTTGTGTTGGTTGAAGAGATATTATCTCTGGTATTGTGGGGATTCTTCTCTTCTCAGTCTGTCAGTGATGAGTCTTAAAGATAACAAACAGCTGTCAGCAGAGATTAGGATGACACAAAGATGAGTTAATGGGTCAGTTTCTGTCTTTAATCTTTAACTCACACTTTTTCTAGTGAAATCTAGTGAAATTTACATTATTTCATATTTAAATTAGCTTTTATTAAAATATAACGTACATGCCAACAAAGATTACGGCTCTAGGGCGTTGACTCTTGTGTCTCTGAGTCTCAGTCATCTAGTAAATCCCTTTCTCCAATCAGGAGGCAGGGCTGCAGAAAGAGGCGGTCCTCTCTGACGTGAGATGATTTGTTGCTTGAAAAGCTTCTGACAAGAGATGAAAGTTTGTGGGAAATGTTCTGCTTGTCAGATTCATCCGAGCGGAGAATCCTCCAGCGACGCTGAGCCAGGGAAGAAAAAAAAAAAATCACAGAGACGGAGACGAAGCTCCAGTCCCGAGCGTCTGTTGATGCTGTGACAAGGTTTACAGAAGTTTCTCATGTGGGCTTACGGGGCCACGGCCACACCTGAGGTTTCCACACACACACACACACACACACATCAGTGTCTGGGTAAATGAGGCAAACTGACACATGGGTGACAATCAGTCTCTGGGCATTAGACGGAGGAAAAACAGAGACCTGAGAGATGGTTTATGGAGACATCGGGTCGGCAGATATATATAGAAACACAGCGTCCTTTAAGGACACTGCATCGACTTCCATTCATTTGGCCTAAACAGCCTAAACAAAGTGTTATCTCTAACCTAAACTAATTCAAATAGGTCTAAACTTAACCAGTTCCTTAGAAAGGAATGAGGTTCTGTCTCATTTGGACCAGGTTTTGGTCTCCAAGAGGACGTCTAGTCCTGACCAGGTCAGTGTTCATATCAGAAAAGAGGTAACAAATACTTGGAAGTTCAAACTAATACCTATGAAATATACAACCTAGAAGTGCATCAGACTGTCTGAAGTATTATTGTGTGGTCCACCAGAGGGCGCTGTGCCCTTTGTCACCAGAGAAGAAAGAGTTGGGGAAGATGTGCAAACCATTTTTTGTGTTTCTTCATTTTAAATAGTTACTACTCTATTAACACGCAGTAAATTGTAAATAACTTCCAGACATTCAACGTTATTCTGAAAAATGGTCAAAACCATTTACTCGGAGGACGTTTTTCTGACACTTTTATGGTTAAAATAAGTGGGACATTTTGAGGCTCAGGTGTTAAAGGCTTGATCAAAAATGACAGTGATGTTGGGTTGTTTTGCCGTGAAGTTGGAGGACACGAGATAAACCGTCCCCTAAAAAACACTCAAACATCTGAAAAGTAAAGGAAAGTGCAAACACGACAGTTAGCTTAGCCGTTAGCTGTTAGCCAGAGTGTAATCGTAGAGCAGGCAACGCAGCAAGTGTTCTTGGATGGACCTCCCGCGCTCAATGTGAAGAGTAATGATTAATCATGTCATCGTGTGTGTGTGTGTTACTACTTGTACAAACTTGATTTTTGTGAAAAGTGACAGCTCTCACACACAAATACACACACAGGAAACGTGAGGTTGAGTGTGTTTGACTGTTGAGGTCGAGGTTAGATAAATAATCCCCACTTTGCCCAGATATTTCCAGCTGAATCCGAGTCTCAGAACATGAAGTTCATACGGTATTACATGATTTTCACATTATACCAATTCGGGGGACACACACACACACACACACTAATTCTGTCAGCGACCAGGACATAATCTCACACAGGGATACTGTATTCCCTTTGATAGCGGAGGTCAGGTTTGGTGCCGCACTTATCTGATGGCAAATCCGTGTTTACCGGCAACATTCCTTCACCATAAATCTCCAGTTACGAGCCTCGACGAGCCGCTCCCCCGGCCTCAGTGATATTCTGGTCCAGTGCGTTTGGGAGCAGAGCCACTCAGACGAGGGCCGTCTGCTCACGTTACTGGGTCAGTGGCATTGCTTTACTGGGCAGCCCACCGAGGACAATTTCAAGTGTAAGTGGGAAATACCTATTTAAAGGTTACAGGGGAAATGGTGGCCAGTGTATGTGGAGTATCGGGTTAGCGCGAGGCACGGTTCACGGCACTATAATCCAGATGAAATGTGATTAATGCGTGTCAGGTTGCCCCTCCAGGCCCATTTTGTGTCCTCGATCGGTGGCGCGAGACAAAAGCGGCGCAGAAACCAGAGATGGAGGCAGCGCTGCACTTTCGCTGCGAGGCAGGAGACGGAGAAGAATGGAGTCCTTTCTGTGTCCGGACCCGGCTCGCTGTACTGTACACCTCGCAGAAGCACTCAGCGCGGAGCGGAGATGGCTTGGCTTGATAATGGACACACACACACACACACACACACACCCTTCTTAGAGGAAGAGTCTCTAAACAATCACATTTGTGTGAGGAGATTGAGGGAAAGCTCCGTCCTTGTCTCGTCTGACACTGAACAGAGTGTCCATCGCTGTCTTTTGTCGTTTTTTAAAGTCCTGACACAAATACTCTGAATGGATGCAGCTATTGAAGGCCGTCCTCTCTTTTCACACACACAAAGCAATGAGGTGTCCTTTTTTTTTGTGTAGACTTTAGCACTGATCCCGTGAGGAGTATGTGCACTAAATAATAGACCCAGTTTGTACAAAAAAGAGGAGCTTAAAAAATCCTGAATCTACTCGTCTACAGTCCGGTCGAAGAGAGCCAAGACAAACACATTTTATGATCTTACGTCCTCATTCCAGAACATTTTCTGTTTCAACATAAGACGTGAAAGTCGGAACATCAAACGTGATTGTTTGATTAAACCGACTACTTAAGTGGGAATGTGAGGAACGTTCAAATATCAAGGTGGATTAAGAGAAGACGGTTACCTTGTTTAATTTATGTTCATATTTGAAGTGATTTACTTCAAATATCATAAATCAGCTGGTTCTTAAAAAGGGATAATGGGGAAATTCTGTCAGTTTGACCAGTCGTAGAGCTCAAATAAATCAGGACATGGAAATATTGATTTTTATAAACAATTAAAGGTCTCAAATCACAAAAGATGAATTTGTATTTCACTTTACAGTCTGGTTACCACACACTTTGGCAGCAAAGTCTTCATGATTGAAGTCCTCAAAAGCAGTCTCGATGGACTGCTCACACGCCAAACTTTGCGTGGAACCCGTCAGCGTTACCGCGTCAAGGTCACAAAGACAAACCGGCATCTCGAAGCGCTGCGGATGGAGTTCTTTCACGCAGCGACGAAGCCTGTTTTCCTGCAGATTTCCTAAAGCTTGTGATTACCGAGCTAATGACCAACATTCCTGGGAGAACTTACAGGCTGATGCTCAGAACGCGGCGGCTTACGGGAACAGTGGGCTCCTTATGAAAGCCCCCCCCCCTCCGCCGCACTGCAGACATGTGCACACACACACACACACACACAGACACACACACAGACAATATGCTGTTCTGTCTTATAAAATATGTCCCTTAATGAACCAGGTATGGTTTATAAAAGGAAGAATGTGGCAGAGCGAAAGCAGCAAGTGCACCTGTCTGAACTGAAATCATGGCATGAGGACATTTTTGTGGGCTAAGATTTCTCTTGGTTCGAGGCATAAAGAGGCAATTTATGGATTCCTAGTGGAAAAACAACACAGGAGTCTGCATTATGGCGAGATCAAATCCCAACCACATACTGTATACTATAGGTTTTACACCAAGTCCACAAAGTCCGGTACAAAAATAGATTTGGAGTCCAACTGTGACTGATTTCACTGTACCACACCCAACTCTGTTAAATACACATCCATATATTTAATGTAAGGCATCATAAACATGTTGGCTTCATGAAAAATGGTCATATTATTCCATAATTCTTTGGTATTTTCAGTTTTAAAATGATAGTAATCTATAAGTTTCCAGCCTAGAGGCAATAACGTGGTAATAAGGAGATAATATAACAGTAATATGATGTTATTTCCCCAACTCATTGTCAGGTAATAGCTCGGTAAAGATAATTACTACAGGCTACAATCAATTCCTTCCATTTACCACACAGTATGTAAAAGATAAGATCAATCCTCTCACATACATTTTTCATTGTTATAACCAAGCTATTACTATATAAATAAGATAATATTACCATCATTCCTTCCTTACAAGAAAATGATCATTAAATCTTTATTTAACCAGGAGAAAAACTTAAAGCTCTTTTTCAAGAGTCTCAAAAGTAATTTTCAGATATAAAATGTACTCACGTTTTTAGAAGTAAAAGCATTAAATAAGTGAGGAGTAAAGACTAAGCCATGGTGGCTCAGTGGTAGGGTGAGTTGTGGGTTCAATTCCTGGCTCTGCTAGTCTATATTTGACCTTGAGCAAGACACATGTTGCAGCATGTGTAAAGCAGCTCATCAAGACTAGAAAAGCTTTCTGTAAATACAGACCATAATACCAATTATTTTTCTGATTCTATTTGGTAGTAATGAGTAACAAAGAGTTCAGTTAAGTAAAAGTTGCTAGAAATATAAATAAAGTAAAAACAGCACCATAATCATCGCACATGTGAGAAATAAATAGGCACCAAATAAGAAAAATATACAAGTGCTTAACAAACCACGTGATGTTTAAAACCAGTTAAATTTGGTTTAAAACATTTACAGCCAGAAACACGGCTGCTTCTCCTTCACAGACGACAGACACCGTGACCTATTTTTCTTTTTTTTTTCCTTTTACCAGCGGTTTGGCAAATGACAGGGCATCACACTGGTCACACACAGTCCTACGACGGGTTGTAACGGTCAGGCCTGGCGTCTTTCATCTACTGAACACTTTGGTGTTTGTGTCATCAAACGGCTCATCATCAGCAGCAGCAGCAGCAGCAGAAGAAGAAGAAGAAACCTCTCTGACCATCATTTTAAAACGCTTTCAGCCGTCACCTGCTGAAGTGAGACAATCCACGTAATGACACTGGAGTGCTGAGATGATGATGGACACACGGTCGTGTCATAACAAGTCTGCTGTCAGGTCAAAGTGGGTGAATTGTCAGGACTGACACGCTGATGCTTTTGCTGTCAAACTGTAAATGAGTGAAAAATGAGTCCATTACAGAGAAACTTGTGTTTACTGGAGGAAACTATGAAATAACTTACTAGTTTATTTTCTAGCACATTAGGGCTGCAACTAACGATTACATTCACAAGTGTGTAATCAAATTGTTTATTTTCTTCATTAATCAAGTAATAATCGTATGGTCCAGAATGTCAAGGTCGATCAGTGTTTTTTTAATGAAGAAAACCAGAAAATATTCATAATTTAACAGAACAATCGGAGAACTTGTTTTAATTATTTAAAAGAAAACAGATTAATGGTGTTAAAATACAAGATAATATAAAACAGAAGTCATAGAAAATACAAAAGTAGTAATAACATCAAGCAGAATTGTCACTAAATACCAACGATACATTGAAGGTATATTAGATTATACCAGAATAAAGAATGAATACATGAAAGTATATATAAGTATGTTTTGGGAGATATTTTTACACAACGTTGTCGCGTTTAACTTGTACATTAATGAATGTCCGTTACATGTCTGTGGAGACACCGTGTGAAGCCTCTTACATCGCGGCCACAGGAAGAAAGGCCCGGAGCAGAACTGCTGCGCTAGTAAAGCGAGACATGAGCAAACTTTAGGTGAAAAATGTTCAGAGAAGGTAATGAGACACTTCAGACTAACATGAGGTGTGAGAGAACGTTGTCGTACCTCAATAGGAACAATCGTCTAATCAAACAATTTGCTATTTTTACCTGTAATTACATCCTTAAACATTTAAAGTCTTCCACTCACTTAGCAAACGTATTTTTGGTGTTTTCTACACGGCAATTTTGAAATTAAAGCGTTTTTCGGATGCCGACCACAAAAAAAAGGCTTTGAATTGGTCTAATTTTTCCATCGCCTCAAAACACGTGAGGCTGCTTTTGCTTCAGAACCGGAGAGCGGAGTTTGAAACACTCACACCACAATGAGGCCTTTTAAAAGCACAATGCTCGGCCGACACAAGGGCGGGGCCCGGTGGAACCATCGCGTCCAGAGAATTTAGGCTCACATGCGGCTGCAGTCGTAACGAGACCGAGGAATTAGACGTAATCTGCCACAGCGATCTCGGGTTTGTGTGATTATCAGCGTGGAATTATCCGTTTAAACCTGTCGCTGTGAGAACCAGGGGTTTGTCTGGGCCTGAGTGGGAGTGGGTGGTGCGAGTGAACCTGGACTGAACTTGACAGAGGTTGTGAGAGCTAAAAACAAAACATCTGTCGGTCAGAGGGCGTGTGTGGTCCCTGCACGTGCACAGTATAGATCCACTGGACTATTATTGCACTTATATGCTTATACGAGGGTTTTTATTGAAGCTTTAAAGTGGCTGCAGTGAGCAGATTTTGGTGTGGCTCTGTTTGGTCTTTATGAGCAAAAAGGGGAGCGTTTGTGTGTATACAGCAGCAGCACAGGGGCGGGTGGGTCAGCAAACTGCTGCTCAATTCAACTTTTCATGGCTTCCAATAACCAATACTGAAACCAATTTATATGGGTTGCAGAGGTCGTTTAGTGTCTTTTGTTGTGAAATTAACATAATATTTTTGCATACATGCAGATATACCTTTTCTTCATTGTGCAAAATAATAAATATGCATAAATAAATGATTGTTGAGGGCACATTGAAGTCAAGGAGGCGGAAACTTTAGGTCATTAGTCATATCCCTGAATATTTCCCTTGAAAAACAACGTGAATTCACCTTTTTAATACCCAAATGTCACTGGGCTTCTTCATAAAATCATAACATTCAACCACTAAAACTCACGTTTCTGTTCAGGAATGCAAGTAAATAACTATGATCTTCCTGGCACAATTTTGTTCTTTCCTTTGTCTGGCTCAACAAGAAGCTCATCACTTCCTGTGTGCAGCTGATGGACTTCATCATTTGACAATGAATGTAACAGACATTTGGTTTGATTTATAAAAGTTGTCCACTACAGTTTTAAAGGGCATTTAAATCTAAAAATGTAACATTTCAGTGCAAATGACCGTGTGAGAGTCCACAGGATCTGGACACTGCATGACCTGGTTTTAGGGTTAAGGCACTTAGTTGTGATAGTTAAGGTAAGGTAAGGGTAAGGGGCTAGGAAATGTGTGGACAGAAACAGCATCTGTGTCCTTTTCTCAGCCGCTCACATAGATGGAGTTAAAATGGAACGACTGTGGCTGGGTCCAGTTCTCTGGGACGAGCTACTGAACGGCCTGGATGCAATTAAAGCACAATATCACAGAGGAGGAGAGAGAACGAGAGAGAGAGGAAACGGTGCCACATGTGCCCAGTGTGAGCAGCCTGTGGCTTCAGTGTCCAGATGTGATCCAGTTCGCCCCCTGGTTTGGGTCTGGAGCGAACCACGTGGTTATTAATAGGCGGGGAGGGGAGACGCCACAGCTCCAGGGTGCTGCAGGTGGTAAATGGGTGTTAATAGGAAAATCAGACCACATCCCTCGGGTTTTACTCTCTCAGACATACATTAAAGGTCTTACATACACAAGGCTGAGGCTAAACAGGGAGTACATGCATTTATTGTGAACATATGGATATTTCTTTTTTTAAACATGTGTAAATAAATCCACGTGAAGATCAAACCTCAGTGTTTTTCCTGATACAGAAATAGAACACAGGGTCAGTCATTATCTCATCTTTCAGTATAATAAATCCTGATTTTTGCACCAAAAATTGAACACAACGCTCTAAAATTAAACATAAGTAATGGTTAAGTTCTTATTTCATTTATTATATAGAACAGAGGTGTCCAACTGGCGGCTCATGGGCTCTGCAACCCATTACATGCCATCCTCCATGAAATAAAATAGAATATTCTACTACTTTTTATTTGGCAGCAATATTTTTCCAACAGTAATAAGACATTTGGTTGTAATTATCACATTAACATTACATTACATATATAAATAAAAGCTTGTTTGTGTCTACAGTAGTATTTCCCTTAATTAAAGATTTATTTAGCGTCAAAAATATGTAATTATTGTGACGTTTGCTTCGTTCCATATCAAAACAAACACTCTTACTTTGAAACTCTGGAATATGACCATGACTATCTTTATTGTGATATTATTACACAAAACTGTGCTATATAATTTTATATTGGGTTTTTTTTTGTCCTCTCTAGACCAGACTAGACGCTTATTGGCCCGTTTAAGTTTGACACCTGTGTTCCAGAGCTAAAAGATAAGTGTTTAATACTTTTATCAGCTGGAGCAAAAGAATGAATGTGAAAGTATGACATTATTCATGTTAAACTATGTATATATTATAGTTTATCATCTTCCAGTTTGTGTGATAACATTTGCATACATTAGGTTTGTATAGTCAAGTAAAGTCATCCTTGTTATTGTGTTTCTATCTCATACAGTAACTGCTATTTATGAGACTATTATTATTTTTCCATCATCAGCTACTTTTCAGAAAACTCTATTATGTTGAATGTTGGGCTAATGATAAAGAAACTGATCCAAACTCCTGATCTGCAGAAGTAAAAACCTCTTTTGTTTCAAGATGAAGGCCTTTTGTTCCGGGCCACATTGTCCCAATGAAAGCAACAAATAAGCAGATTTTGACCAAAAGTGACTTATATCGCTTCATTATGCAGATTCAAAGTTCAGCGCGGGTGAGAGCTCAACGCTTTTTTTCCCCCCCTTTTATCGAGGAAATCCCAAAACACCCAAGTTCACCATAAGAAGAAGTCCGGTGGTGATTAACTATGGGATCAACAGGCTTAACTACTGTGGCAACCGGTAAATCTGATTGGATCCCTGAAGCATGTAAACAAATTCATTTCTCTAAACAAAGACCTTGTGTTTTTACGCAGAAGCTACAGGAAGTCCTTCTGGGGGGGCGTGTCGTTGCATAACGTGACTGTTTACTGTGGAAGAGGAAAGATTTAGCACACTAAGTACAGGAAGGGTCGCATTATTATGTTTGAATCAGGTCAGTGTTCTTTTATGAGGATTAAACGACGAGCACGATGAGACGTTGAGATGTGAATTCTGAATGTGTTGCAGTGCTAAATGCTAACCCTACAAAAAGGGACACATTTGCACGACTCACTCAAGTTGAAGTATTTGAACTGTCAGTGTCTAGCTTCTTCCAATGTTGCGATGCACCAGGGGAAATCGGGTCATTTCGGAACATATGCGAGTGCATTTTTTAAATGAAACAGCGTTTTCTGTCCTGAGGACATAATGTGAGCACGCGTGACCCTCTCCGCCGCTTGGTTTCAGAAAAGTACATTTACAGCGTTTAGCAGACGTTTTGATCCAAAGCGACTTACGAGAGGAGGAATAAGCGAGAAAGAAATCCAGTGCGAGGACAGAAGCGCACCACTAATGTTCAGCAACAGCCAGAGACAAACGATTTCTGAAAGTGAATGCAAGTCACTGCCTGTCCGGGCTGAAATGCAATCTCAAGCCTTTCAAAATAAAATGAAGTTTGGAATCATTGATATAAAACTTCTGTTTTCCCGCCTTGGAAGCAGAAATTATTGAAGCGCTGTGGACTACAAGTCTATCTGAAGCAGGTTTTTAAGTATTTTTAAAGGAAAACTAAGTAGTAAAGAGAAGATGCGAAGTAGTATCGCTTCATTCAAACTGTTATTCAGCTTAGTCATTAGCATTAGTTCCAGTGAACAGTAATGCTTCAGTGACCAGTTAGAAAAGAAAGAAAATGGTAAGATTGAGCAACGCTAAACTAAAAACTGAGTTGTACGTTTTTGGAGCAACAGAAATGAAGAGAAAACGAACATTTCTCTTGATTCCACTGATGCTCTGACCAGAGAAGTGAAAAGGATCGAAATAAAAATCAGACTTAATGTTTGCAACATTTAATTCACGGATAAACACTCATTTAACAGTCCGATAAGTGTAAACATGAAGATAATTTAAGGAATCAACACTTCAGCTACTTTCTCCCCCGTTTCTGTGAGATTGAGATGAAAAAAAAAGTAGCGAGTTCTTCAACAACATCTTCGTCGATGTGGCGTGTGAAAGACGACCTTCGAGACCTCTTTTTTGTCGTCGTCTCCACAGCAGCCTCAGTGCTGAGAATTCCCCCAGGCAACATGTGAAAAGCCACAAATGTCAGTATATGGAGAAATCAGGCCACTAATCGTCCATTGTCACACGCCGACATTCCTGATGTTTGCCCCTGGCAACGTGGACTTAGGGGAAGCGCGGAGATTGTGTGTGTGACGGCCGTGTCACTGAGATTAGTGCTTTTCAAGGCGCGGCTGACGGGGGGCGGGGGGGGGCATCATGGTATAATCCAGCTTTTGACACTGCAAAAATAAGTTATTCTGCTGAACACGAAAGCAAAGTTACGAGTGACACTTTTATGAGCCGCTGTCACAACGCTGACACAGAGGAAGTTGAATAACGGGCTCTTTAAAGTCTCCGGATTCAAGTTCGACTCCTCACCGTCAATCACAACCACATGCAGATCCCGTGGAAGGCTCGCGTTTTGGTTTCGCGACATGTGTCGTGTGTTGTTTTTGTTTTGAGGAGACGCTAAAGCCGACGCCGTAACTCAAGAACGAGATATTCTCCTGTTGATGTCACGGCTTTTCCAGCTACTTCATGCATTTTGTGACTTTCTACAATTATTCTGTGGACAAACCCGAGTCGCCGGCTACATGCACGCGGACATCAAAACGCAGAGTGAGTGGAAATATGAAGACGTCTGCAGATGTTTGGGTTTCTCCGAGGATGCCAGTCACAAGTGGAACCAGCTGGCGCGTCGGAGGAATTGTTTCCAAAACGAATGCTGCGTGTTAAAAAAAAAAGAAAGAAAGAAAGAAAGGTTTTCAAGAGTTGAAAGGAGTACATTTAAATGTCGTGTGTGTCGCTTGTCGGCTCACTGATCAACACAAGAACGCAAACTCCTACGTGTGAAATATGAAAAACATCCCGTCAGCATGTTCTCCTTCCTGACAGCCAACGCAGCTGCTGTGACAATCCTACGATATGAACAGGTCAGCACAAATTTAGCTTTTGATGCAGTTGCCCATTTGGAGAATGAAGTGGGTTCTGAACCTTTGATTAGAGACAGAAAAGAGAAAGAGTTCAGAGGTTCCCGATTCAAAATAACCCCCCGAGTCTAACTAGAGCTTGTTATGCTGCCATTGGCTATTCCTGTCACGTCTCCACAGGGTTCAGATAAACACGGCCATTCCATAATCCCAAAGACGTAGTTAAAAGGACCGCAATTATAGCCTTGGGAGTGTCATATAAATATCTGCAGTGGGAGGGAGGAGCTTCTGACAGCCACCGTTTCTCCTCCCCCTTCAGTTTCTGTTTTCCTCCTCTCAGGCTCGTTTGACCTGCGAGGTGAACAGTGGCTGCACGTGCCGTGAGTTTTAACCCTTAGAACTCCATCGTTTTGTATATGTCACAGTTCAAAGTTCACTTGTCTCGTTTTTATGACCAAAAAAAAAAATCAAAGAAAAACTGTCTATTTTGCGACTATATGGGATATAAAAAAATGCACATGAATGCATTTTGTAAAGCATGACGATGTAAACACACACACATCCCCAGGATGTCCATATAAGGAGTTGTGTATTATTCCCACACCAAATAACCAAGAGTGTGCATGCTGCACTGATCTGTGCCATGATTTGGAAGTACTGACACTTATTTGTGTGTTATATTATAGAAAATAACATTTGAACTTTATTCAAATGTTCAAATTAGGCCTTTGCAGATCTTCCCTGGAAAAAAGGAAAACTTTTGCCGAGAAATTCAACTCCCATAGTCAGATTATGAAGTTGTGTTTTCAGAAATTCTTCTTTTTTAGTACAATTTCAGGCGAAACCAACATGTCTTAAACACGACAGAAAGTTACTGGATCATTTTCTCCATTTTCTCTTTGTCTAAACAAAAAAAAAGAGAACTTAAGTTTTTAAGAGTCCTCCTTTTCTATTTCTTTATTCTTATGAGCCGTGTGTTGATACCCAGTGACATGCTGTATCAGCAGTGCATGACCTAACACTGCAGCCAAAACCTTGACTCTGCACCACAGGCTCGACACTTTCTGAATCTCCCTGTGAGCTCTAAACCAGAGTTCTCTGGTCTAACCGGGGGACAAATTGTGAGAATAAAATACGGCTGCGGTTGCCAGGTCCAAGACTGCGAGCTGCGGTTGCCAGGTCCCGCGAGGGGAAAAAAAACAATGGGAAGCGAGCTGAAGCTGAGCAGTGAATGTGGTCGGCGGGCGCGGAGGCCGCACACTGTCCTCTTTAATGTGGCCTCGGAGCCGTCTCGTTGGCCTCCAGCTCCTCCTCGCTGATTTACGCCACCGCTGCAAATCACAACCCAAACAAACCCCAGGCAACTAATTATGTCAGGTCGACTCCGTCAGCTTATCAGGGAGAGAAAACAGAGGAGGCAAACGGTCGACCACGGAGGCCCGGCGACATATCTGGAGCGAAACCCGACACCATGCGATGGAGCTGCGGGGCCGTCTGTTGTGGCTCGATACGCTGCATGAGCCCATGTAAGGAGGTTAGAAGCAGGGGGAAAATCAAAGACATATATTTGATGGAGGAGCCACATAATAATTCTCTCTCTGTGGGGACTGTGGGGAGGTTTCATTTCAAATCATATCTGGACACAAATTAACAGAAATTAAGTCTGTGAATCGGCCAAGTGACTCAGAGAAAACGTTAACGGTCGTTTAATTGTGTTTTTTGAAAGGATAAATGTTTTAACCCTTTAACACCTAAGCCTCGACATGTCCGTCTGGACTTCCTTGAACCTTCTTGTCCTGTCCTGTGTGTCCTTTTGGCCCATTTTTCCAGAATAACTTTCAATATCTGGCAGTTATTTACAATTGACTGCATGTTATAATAGTGTATTAACAATTTAAGTGACGAAAAACAAAAAGTTGTGGGTTCAACCTGAAATTTGAACCGTATAAATCATATTTAAAATAACATTTGTTTGAGTTTTTGTCTCAATGTCCAAAAACAAGCAAAGCGAAACAACCGTAATAACTTTGACGTGCAACTTCTCAGCTGTCACATGACTGAAAAACAAAATGGCTGGCAAACCTCCGCTGACGACACCTAAATTATTACATTTATTATAAGTTCATTGGAGTTTCATTTAGTTTGGAATTAACCCTTTTCAGTGTCGGCGCTCCCGACATGCTGACACTGAAAAATGAATATATTAATACACACAAAGCTGCATTCAAACACTTTCTTTCTTAAAATGAAACGGTGACAACCCATCATTACCGAGAGTCTAGACGTGATGCAAATACACCAGCGTGCTTTGAATATTACTTTCTGTAACTGCAATAACCAAAATTGTACAGTCTGGGTTTTATTTCAGAAGGTCATTTGTTAAATCAAGTAAAAATAGAAGAGCATGTGGCGCACAAGTCAATCACGCACGGCATTAGGAGCCCTCGATGTATTTTTTAATAATAGGTAATGGTTTTGTTGTTGTTTGTTCCCCTGGACGGTGCTTTAGCATGAAACATGAGGGAATAATGAATGGAATATTTGCCTTTTCTCATGAGGTTGGGATAAAGCTGCTCAACACTAATAAACAAGCATGTTTATGGAAAACGTTAGCTTACTGAATCCTATTTTAAACCAGATTTTGACAGAACGGTACACAACCCTTTGATCTCCCTTGATTAAAATAATGTATTATTTATTATTATTATTAATATTCGGACAGGGTTGCGTCTCAATTTCTCGAATCTTAAGATTCCTGAGGCTCTTGTTTCTGGAGGAAACCCACGCCTGATGAGCCTGTAGTCAGCTGTGAAGGATCCTCGCGCTTGGCTCCGCGTCCTCCCCGCATCTGTGTGACCCTCGTTTGATCCACCTCTCGTGTGTTATGAAAGACTTCTCTTTTTTTTAACTGCATACTTTCCTACTCACTCTCAGTCGTGAGGTTTACAACTTTGCCTCAGTCTTTATGGCACCAGTGAGGGTTCTTTTCTGAACATCCTCTTTGAAACGGTTTGAATGACAAATAAAAAGAGTGGTTTTATTTTTGACCAGATCACAAGACGACTGGTGACCGTTTACACTCATGGTTTTTACTGATACACCACTGCAGAAGGAGACTTCTTGTCACAATGCATAGTTGTGCATAGCTCCAGTTGGAATTCTGGGCGTTTACTTTGGTCTCTGCTCCTTTCAACGGCTGATAGTTTTCTTCCAAAGTTTGACAAGATCTACTGTCTTTAGAGGAATGAAGCAAACTAATTCATGAGAATGACGTTTTTATGACGGTATAAGATAAGACAAACTCATTCAAAGAGACATGGACATGGTTCTCCAGTTTCCTCCCACAGGAGGATAATTGGACACTCTAAACTGACTGTAGGTGTAAATGTGAGACATGTCCAGGTTGACCCCCAAAACCCTCATGTAGAGGATAAAGCTGTAGACCAGGGGTGTCAAACATGCGGCCCGGGGACCAGAACCGGCCCTCCAGAGGGTCCAATCCAGCCCACAGGATGAATTTGTTAAAATTTCACACTACGATTACAATCTAAACGTAATATCAAATACAATATTGTTCACTTCCAGATACCTGTGACTAAATGTTTGTGCCTTTATAGATCCAGATGTGATGTGTAAATGCTAAGATTATGCATGATATTGTTGAAATTGCACATATTTCTCAAGAAATTTCATATTTTCTAAAAATATCCTTCATTAAATGTAAAACAAAGGAGAAAAAACTAAGGCGTTCTTGTTGTTATGCTATTATTTTACTATTTTTACTGGTATGGCCCTCTTGAGATCAAATTGTGCTGTATGTGGCCCCTGAACAAAAATGAGTTTGACACCCCTGCTGTAGACGATGAATTAATGAGTCTTGATCACCATTGTGAGAACACAGTCTAACTTAAACATTTTTTTTTTGAACCTAACATTAAATCAAATTTCATAATTCAAGACAATTATCTATATTTTATGATGCATGTGTAAATAAGAAAAATGCCCCTAAAATGGCAAAAGGGTATTTAATCTCTACATTGGAGTTTCACAGAATTGAACTCCTGACAAAGTTCATACACGTGCAGATCATTTCATTGTGAACTGGAAAGAAAAAGCTAAACGTTCTCAAACCCAGATCCAGATTCCTGGTCTGGGACCTTTCCGTGTTGTCCCCGTGTCTGTGTGGGTTTCCTCCCGCCATCAACACACGTCGCCACAGTTGGTCCCTTGTGGCGGCGTGTTTAGTCGCGGCAGCTCTGATCAACTCCCATCCGACCTCGGAATTGTTGTAAAAACTGAACTTGCCTCGTCACCATTGTGCCATCACGAGTTATTCACTTTATTACAGTCGCTTCATCCTCATTCATGTGAGCGTTAGTGCTGTTGCAACTTCTGTCACATTGTTTTTCACAGAATTACCGATCTCACACTTTGACCATTTGAAACACACGCACTTTAATCACGCAAATGAACCGCACCAGACGACAGGTTAACGTAAAGCCGCTTAATTAGAAGCAACACAAAGCCGTCCGTAGCGGTGTCTGCGGAACATGATTAATCTTTTGTTGAGACCCAAGAGTCAAACACAGAAGCATAAACACTGCTTTTTTCCGAAACCCGAGAACGGGCCATGTTGCTTCCCACGCGTCCTAAACAACCGACACAAACACAGTCGGCGTTTGATGTACTGCAACGCTGCCGTATTTCACAATCTAGGAGGACGATGAAAAGACATGCTTGAAACGTTTTGGGTTTATTTTAAGGCCCCGGGACTCCACATAAATAAACTGTAGAGCTTTTTGTTTGTGGGATGAACTCTTTTCTTTGAAGCAGAAGTGACGAAACGCATTTAAACGGACGTACCTCCAAAAAAAAAAAATACCTGCCTGCTCTGCAGCTACGTGACTGTCCTGGTCAAAGTTTGTACTGTAATGGGCACACGGGTGCTGCCGAGGCTGGGGTGAGAGGAGAAGAACCTCGGACAGCTGACTGCACGCGCGCGGAGAAGTCCTGGCGATGACCGATTGGTTTGGACTTTGTGGCTTTCCGCTCATGTGCGAGCGCGTTGATGTGTCACGGGCTTAGGAAAAAAAATTCACGACCACACTTGGAGCGTGTCGCTTTTGCAAAAAGGTTTAAATAAACAGTGCGTAGTGTCGAGGGCTTTCATAAATGTGGTGCCATGTGACTGGAATGTCACTTTACTTTGACGTCCAAAGAAAAGGGGGGGGCTAGTGCTTGTGTATTTAATCCTTCAAGACCACTAACTGGTGTAGCTTAGATACAGCACAACTAACATTAGCAATCAAAACCAGAAATGAATACTCAACATCTACAGTGGTAGATGTTGAGATGTGCCAAGTGGCCTCCTGGCTGCCATTCATTTGTGAAAGTGCCTTTCTAGTGGAGAAAAGTGATACCAGTGAAACCAGGGTGTCCTTCCAGTTGTCCCTTTAGGACAGTGTCCCTTAGAGGAAACGATACTCAGTGCTGTATAGAAAATGTCCATCTTGGGGATAGAAAGTGATGCTGTGCTGTAAAGGATGTGGGAAATTGTGACGTTCACAAGGTGCCCTTGTAATTGATTTGCATGCTGCCCTTCAAAATGTCTGTGCATGCCACAGACGGTGTACACTTCAGCTGAAAATGTATCACACTGTACACAGACAAAGAGCAGGTTTTCTCTTTAAAACAAGAGTCTGCTGCGCGTACTTTCCTTATTTCCTCACCTTTAGGAATAGATTTTCTGCTCGTTTTTGAATTGAGAGAAGAACCATTTGCAGGTCAAAGACATCTCAGCTCATACGCAAACCAAAAGGCAGTGGTTTTGAGGAGCTGGTGCAGTGACTACAACCAATGATAAAGCCATATTTGTGGCTCAAGGACATGCCTAAAGTCTTTACTCTGCAAACTTTCAAGTATCCAGTGTGTAAAGTGAAATTATCTTCATTTGGTAGAATGTTTTTCATTGTCCCCCAAAAAAACGTCTTTTCATATACATCAGATATATTAGGAGCTGCATCAGGTCCATAGTGGCTGCCATTTTGGCTAACCATGTTTTTACAGTAGCCCACAGTGGACAAACCAAACATCATTTGAGTTTTAATACTAACTGAAGGAGAGAATATGGAAGCCGATGATTGGCTACATGGCATTGTTACAGGTGGGCAAAGCCCTGCGTTTCATCAGCGCCAGCTTACTGACTGGCAAGTGCGCACAGCTTAGATGTTCCGCATGCTCCTGTCCTCGTCTGATCCTCAGCTCTTTTCCGAGATCCCTCACCTCAGGGCTGGAAACCGAGACAAGGAAACGTGCACAGCAAGGGAGCGCACTCGGGAAGCCAGATTTACAGAGATTCGTATAAGAGCACAGGAAGCTGCACAGACTAAGAAAGACTCCTCTGCACAGGGTTTGCCGTGTTAACGCCACATTCCAGCAATCAGTGACTGGCATCGCCGTCTGAAAAGATGCCAGGCATGATTTTTTTCTTTATATATCGGCCCCGTGTTATTAATGGGTTGCTGAGTTTTTATGTGTGGAGGAAGTGAAGTCTATTATCAAAGAGATCTTTTCTGCTTTTAACAGGTTCCCGTCCAACACTTGGAGCAACATCGTCGTCTCTCTCACACAACTTTGTAAGGAATGCATCTACAGATGTGAGTGCTCCAACTGCTCATGGTGCTTTGGGCTGAAATGAGGGAGATGATAACCATTTCCTGGTTGTAAGTATGTTTAGATACTGAAAAGCACCTGGTTAGGGCTTGGAAAAGATCGTTTTTCCCCTCATAGCATCAACATCCTCTTTATTAAAAATCTACCAGGAAGTCCTCATAACACCGGGATAGTGTTTGGTCTCAAACTGTGGTCTGCCACTTGGTAAACATCTCATCGTCTTGCTTTATGATGCCTTCCGTGTCTGGTTGACACTAGCCATGTTTACATGGACACAAGTAATCCGAATAAAAGCATGATGGGAATACAAATGTCACGTAACATGCCAATCCGAAAACTCTCCAATTGGAAAGATTTTGGAAATGTAAACATAGCTAATCTTGCTCAAATACTCGCGAACCATCATGATCACTGTTGGCGATCGGTCAAAAACTTAAATGTAGGAGAATTCTAGTTTAAGAAGGGAATTTGGTCGTGTTGGTTTTGTCATTTCTGTGTTCACACTGGATGCATTGCATGAGCGTCGCTGCTAGGCTAACTGTGTTTTTGACAAGTTTTCACACTGCATGCTAACACATATCCAGGTGTCAATAACCTTTGAGAACATGAACTTGTATGATGAAACATTACAGGGTTTAATTACATTAAAAACACTTGTTTTCAAGCTTGTTTCATTACAAAAAGCAGAACAAGCTAAAGGAACACAAACTTTTCTGGTGGTGTCAGTCACACGATCCAACTATCCAACATGCTAACATGTCATTTAATCAAAGTCGTACCTCAGAGTAGGAGAAAAACCTGACAAAACCCAGTCTGTCACAGACCTAGTTTAAGATCCTCCAGCTCAAAACATTTCGTATTTTTAAAACTGTATGAATGCTAGCAAGACTGGCAATCGTGTTAAACACGCTAACAACTAGCTGCCAACTAAAGTAGCCAACTTGAACTCGTCCAATGCTAATAAGACGAAACGGGTACACAAATCAACTCACTGCTAATGTTTTTAAACTGGGACAAGGAAAATAGTCCAGTTAAAATATCATAGTTGAGCTAAACCTGTAGCTCAACTTAACTGCATGAAAACATACAGAGTTTAAAACGCTCTGTTAATGTCACCTGGCAAAAAAAAAAAAAACACAACTTTTAATGAACTCCTTCGCAAGAAATGTTTCCATAAATTGAGAACAGTGGAGGAACATAAGGCTGTTTTATTACAGTACTCATAAAATAAACATAAAACCGATTCTCACACTAATTGCCGATAAAAATGTACATCCCTTGGAAAATGTGAACGCATAAAACCCAAAAGAGGAGATTAACATGTCAAAATGTCTTATCTGACCTCACTCCAGCTGCGGCGCTTTATAAACCGGCCGTTTCCTGGCCAACAAGCTTCTCTGAGAAACACCAGACGCCGATGTTGTTGTCATCAACTCACCATTGCTATATTTAGACAACACAAACCAACCGGCCGTCATCAAGTGTCGCCATGAAATCATATGCTGCTCAGATTCCTGGTGAGCCTCAGGGGGCAAGTCACACCACTTATTATACAGACCATAACCAAAATATGTTTGAGGGGAAAAAAAGAAAAAAGGCTCTGCGCTCAGTGATCCACGATGGTCGCTGGTGTGACGGAGACAAACTGAGACCACACAAACACAAACTGCGATGGATCTATTTAAGACCAAACTTTGAGTGAAACCACTTGTACGGTGATGTCACGCTGAAGGTCACACACGCACATGCATATTTAAAAAGAAAGAAGAGTTTATGTTATCAAGTTTCCCAGACCATAGTCCAACGTGACATTTTTATGCATTTGGACTAAAAGTTTATTTGGGAAATAAATTGGAAAGCTTTTTGATTTGTGTTGACTTCCATGGACTTAATGAGCGGTTGACACATTCATACTAAACGTTAGATAACTGCAATATCTTGAAACTGAATGGGGATAAAGCAGAAGAGACAGTTGCTACTTCAGTTTCTCGTGTCATGGTTCCCCAATCATGAAAACGTCAAAAGTGTTTTTTTTAGGGGTTTATAAAAACTCCCTACATTCACCCACTGCTTCAATCAATACAAAGGATAAATGAGTCATTGAAGAGGTGGCAATAACATGAAGGTGAACAGGCAGCACATTCCTAACACATAATCACATTTCCCCCACAGAGACAACTGAAGGTGTTGACTCTTCACACAACAAACCCCAACTGAGTGCAGAAACTCCACCCTGCCTTTATAACGTCCCCGCCCACTGATCGTCCTCAGCTGTGGAAGGAACTCAGGTGCAACCAGTTGCTCCTGATTAGAGAGACAACGAAAAAACCCAGGCATCTCTGCTCCAACACACATGATCCAAACGGTCAGTTTGTCCCTAAAACTCGGCAAAAAAGCAACGTGACAATGACAGAAATGTCTAAAATAGACTGGGAAAACCTGTCAACCTCGGTCTATAGATGCACTGGAAGTTAGATCCTGAAAGCTTTACATTTTGATCCAGTGCATCCAGATTTCTTTTTTTTAATAGAATTTTATCTGCTCATAGTGATCACGTGTTACAGAAACATGGCAAAATTCATCCTGTGGGTGTTTTACCAAACATTTAATAGGAACACACTTCCCAAGAGTAGGGCAAACTTACTGAGTTAGGAATAGGGTTAGGGTTAGGGTTAGGGTTAAGAAGATGGTAGGGGAGTGCAGGGTGAAACTTAGTCTGTTGGTAGAGTGTCTGATTTAATGCACACACACCAAATTTCATTCATATCCGATGAGTTTTGACAGAGATATGACTTGATTTTTACATTTATGCCCATTATAATAGATGGGGATTTCTTGAAGGTTTGATACTTTTTTTGTGTTATCATCAGTGGGTATATTTTTAACAGGAAGTTGCTAACAAACGGACAAACTTACACCAATTTGACAAGAAGAATGACCAAAAGCAGCTTTAATAGATATAAAAAAAAAGATATATTGTCCATTTTGGGAGCAGCAACAAAAACACGGTGGTGAAGTGGTGAATAACAGGCCTCGCTGTGTCTATATGGGTCACTCTGTGGGGTTTTGGGTGGGTGTGCGGAGCAGCAGGAGCAGAGAGGGCAGTCTGTCGTTCCGTCAGCCAAGCCGCAGATGGCCAGATTACAAGAGCCTGGATTAGAGGCCATGGGTTGGGGTAGGGATGTGGTTCCCATTGATGTATAGAAACTCAAACACACAGCATTAAGGCATCAGTGTCAACATGGAGACACACGAGAGCCAGAGACCTGCCAGAGGCATTCACATTCATAACATGTTTTTATTTTTAGACTTATGATTTAAATGTAACCACTTTGGTGGGACTTTGTCCACACGATGTCTCAACTGACATGTAATAGTGTACATGTTGGGATTTCATTTCCCTTTCAGACCCACAAAGCCACATTTTTCCGTGTTTGCATTTGGCAAACCATTGTTTTCAGACAAACAGAGCGATACGTTCTCTTAAAACCGGGATTTTACGAGCCAATCAAATCACTTCATCAAACAAAATGATTGAATTCAAAAAGCTCACTGGGGAATATTAACAATATACTGTTTTAAAATACATAATACATGTTCTCCTCTATTGTGTGAATATCATGCACAAAAACGTTCTCGTTTAGTTGTGTACTTTATCTTCATTACTCTGTCTGTGCTGATTGTCTGCTCCTCGCTGATCTGTTGCACCTGTGTTCAGTCGTCCCTGCCTCAGTCTCTGTGCTCTGCTTTGTCTTTTAAAGAGATTTTTTTTTAAAAAAACCTTTGTTTAACCTGGAAGTCCTTTGAGATAATAATCTCTTTTTGAAGAAGACTTGGCCAAGACAGTCAGCCAGTTGCAGTTGTGTTAAACTAATACGATACAGATCCAATTTGGTACAAAAATGCTGCAATTGTCTCTTGTAGTCCTTCTGACAGGAGACTTTCATTCTGAACAGATACTACAGTCTCTTCGGCGAGCTCCTCCAAGAACCTGACAAAAAAGGAAATCACTTCATATTCATCGCCTGGACTCTTTCAGCATCACTTCAATTTGCACTTGAGTGGGAGTGCATTTTCATTTTTTTTACCAGAACTGGGATCAGGGTCAGATAGATGAATTCTTCATCCTCCAGATTTTTTCCATGAATAATATTTTCCATGATTACTTTATCAAACCTGTGTGTTGTTGCCTACCATATCATCTGGAATAATAAAACTTCATTCACTCACAACCCAAGACAGCCGACAACGGATGCAAAAGAGGAAATAACAATATATATAGATATATATAAGGAAGAGACCCTGTCCACCCCTGCATGGCACTTGCTCCGCCGACCTCCGCTGCCTGTTGCCCCAGAACAGCACTCGTACACCTACTGTAGCTCCACAGCTCCGATAAATGAAGCAAATCCATATGTTGACGCTTAAGTTATGGGTTACTATTGTGTTTTTCTGTGTTTTAATCATGTACTGTAACATGACCTTGAGTGCTTTGAAAGGCACCCTTAAATTAAATGTAGTATTATTATTATTCCGCAAAGTTATGGCAAGGAAACACAAAAAGTGTGTGTTCCCTCTGTGATTCCACACCCACCAGTGTGATCACATGCCCCGCCCTCATTCCATCCACCTGTGGTCAATTAGCCACACCTGCTCACAGAGTGTATATAGTCTTCCCTCACTCATCAGTTTCTTCCAGTTTGTCCGTTTGTCCCTGTGTTGAGTCTTTAGTGTTTTATCCTTGGTCTTGGGTTTGACTCTGTCTTCCTGTCTGTTGACTTATCTGTATCACTTATATTGCTGTGTCACTTGGTGACCTACACATTTCACAGAGGAGTTTTATGCTCTTTATTTTCTGTTAATCTTAATTAAATGCAAAAAGTACTTCAAGGCAATGCAAACGTTTGGTTTAAAACCATTTCCCACCATGACCTCCCTCAGTTTTAAACGTTGACAACAAATGATAAAACCATGAAAAGACATGATAAAAAATAAACTCACAATACAAATGTGCCCACATTACGTCACTCTGCAAGTGTAGAGCTTATAGTTTGAAGACCTGATGGTGGAAGCGATAAAAGCGCTAATGCTTGCGTATAAAACGTCAAACGAGTGTTTGTTGTGTTTCTATGAGAGTCGGTGATTGGGACCCGTCATTATGGTCAGCAGGAGTGACGACCGCTGCCAAACCGAGGATGTCCTCTCCCCACGCGAGCCGTACACCCAGTGTGGGTCACTGTGACCTCATGACCACAAATTAAAATAAAAAATAAAAAAATGCAACGTTTATGGGAATTTCCCAAAGGTTATTGCTTGTCATGATGTCGTTTTTTATATCCAAAACGTGAGCACAGTGATGTGAGTCACACCGACCACCGGGTTCTGTTTATGCCACGTGACCTTTAGACGTGTATATACGAGAAAATACCTCCTCTTTTAGGTCCGCTGAATTAAACCGAGAAGAACTCGTCTATGAAGAGGCCTTTTATTGATTTAAGCCGGGTCTCGGCGATTATCGCTGCATCTTTGTGTCCATCAGTTCTCCTCCGCCTTCATTTCTCTGTCCCTGCCAGAGAAGTTCCCATCTGGGCACGGCCCGAGTTTTCCAAAATAGCAGCGTAGATGGCGCGGCGCAGCGCACCACCCAAAACCAAGCAGTCACTCTCAGTCGTCTCGCTGTCTTTGCTCTTAAGTTACTGATTTTTGTCCCCCCCTGGCTTGATGTGGCGCCAATATGAGGGCGGAGTCACAGTCTTTTCTTTCTCAGTCTTGCATGTTTTTAGATGTTTCAAAGTTCTGCAAAAGCCCGGTATGTGTCGTGGACCAGGATTAAGAAACACAAACACGTACAAGTGTGAACTGTGAGAGACTCATTTATGGATCGTGTGTTTTTTGTTGTTTTTTTTTCAAAGTGGAAATGCTGAAGTGGCAACAATGGCTCTGGAGAGAGACGTCCGACAATTATCACAACAATGGTCTTTATTTAGAGGGCGTTTCACAATGACTGGGTTCTGTTTTCACTGGCATGGGAACAAGATCCGAGACCTTGACTCTCAAGTAGCATGATGTGATTACAGATATGTATAGAAACGTATGGCGGCTCTGATGTTGCCACCATAAATGAACGTGTGTGTGTGTGTGTGTGTGTGTCTGTGTGTGTGTCTCATCTCATTTATCTCCAAACAGTGAGACACATCTGATAAAGGCTACTTCCCTGGACTGCTTATAGAAATGTTTTTAAATCATACTGTGTGCCATTACTCTTATAGGGCAGGAGTGCATGGAGTGTACAATCAAAAATAATGTTTTGTTGTACTGTAAATGTCCACATCTTTAAAGCTTTTCATATAATTTAAAATGATATACTGTACCTTGAAAGCTGAAAGTGCTCTTTTAATAAAGTAATCTAGTGCTATTCTTCTTCTTTGTCGAGTGTAGATGGTAGCAACCGGATCTAGTAACACTTTTTTTTTAAGTATAAAACCAAGAAATATGAGTTGTGCAAATGAATGTAACACCTCCTGTTTAAACTGTAGTATTCACAACTTTGAACCTGTAAATTGGCATCTTTAGAATGACTCATCCTCCGCACTTGCTGTAATTAACTGAATCCTGACCACAACGAGATGCCAACGCTCGCTGTGTGTGTGTGTGTTTGTGTGTGTGTGTGTGTCGCTAATCAACAGCTGATGAATGGTAGCATGGGGTCACTCTGCAAGCTGCCTAATAACGTCTGTCCGCCGGAGATGAAAGCGTTTTTCATGGAGGACGATATCAGAGTGACCGCAGAGGTCACGCTCCCCTCAAGACGTACGTGCTCAGCTGCATCTCGACTTGAGTTGACCTGGATATTGACAGTGTGGAACCTCTGTCGCCCCGGCGGATCTCTGAGTAAATACTCCTTTTAGACAACACCAGCTGTCAATCACATGCATGGCATCCTCTGTGGTTCAATTCACGCCGAAAAAATGTAAACCGTGTTTTATCAGAAGACCTGAAACTTCCATTTTCCCATAGAATTCCACTCAAGTTCTTTTTGCAACCAACAGAAGACAACGCCCACTTTTTATTTAGTCTATGGTCATGCCCCTTCACAGATTTCTTGTTAATCAGCTGGGTAGTTCCTCAGTAATCCTGCAGACAGACAGATAATTCCTTCATTTATTTGACATCACCCTTTCTCAACTCGGTGGAAGACTATAGGTGATGATGATGATGTCCTTGGGTACCGTATTTCAAATCCAGCTTGAGGGAGGTTTTTATAGGCCTTGTAACCACAAAGCCACTTGCAGAGATCAAATTCACTATCACTTATAGTGAATTTAGCACTTTATACTTTGGCTTACTTGAAGCACTTAGTTACTTCTAGCTCTTGTTTCAATCCAAATGTTGAAATGCATTTATTGTAAGTCACTTTGGATAAAAGTTTTAAATGACCTGTAAATGTAACTTCTATAGCACTTTCCTGGTGTTGATGACAACTCAAAGCTGCTTTACACTACAGTTTTGCCATTCACACTCTCATGTACATAAAAGTGTCTTGCCCAAGGACGGATACATCGGCATGTAGTCTAATGGAGTCAGGAATTAAACCCACAACCTTCCAGGTAAAAGACAACTTGCGCTCTCACTTCCAACGACTCAGTGTGTGTGCAAATAAAACTAGAGTTAAAATTCTCATTCTAAAATGGCACAAAACATTGATGGATTAATATTCTGCAAATTTGAAGTCACAAAAAGTGGACATTTTTGAATATTTATTCCTCCGATTGAGAGATCGGAGCCTTTTCATTCCGTGCACGTCGACACACAATGCTAACTTGTTTCCAGCACCACTTGCCTCCTGGGTCTGTTTTTGCTGACATACGTTGACATTACACGTTATAAATTGCTGTTGTTGCTGCAGCCTGCAAACATTTCCTGGACGTGGATTAGAAAAACACGCCGTCGTCCGCTTCCAGTGTAAAATCCACAAGAATGCGAGTGACGCAGTGAATCAGACAAACGAACAGACGGACGTACCCGGGAATGAATGGAAAAGACATCTGGGACACGAGAAAGCACAACCTGTGAGATGTTTTCAATTGTGAGGAGACTTGGATTCTTCTGTGTTGTGGCTGAATTGTTTTATTACATTTATTTTCTCGTTTGAAATGGAACACACCTGGACGACAGACTAACACAACTGTAAATACCCGTCAGCTCGTAAGTGAACGTCCTCGCGTGCACAAAGAAAACGCCGCCTTTTTTTTCCATTCGCACAACTTTTGTTGACCTGAATTATTATGTAAATGCCCGTAATTATCTTTAATCCGATCAAGATCATAATCAGCGAGAGTCATACGATGCTCCCAGTAATTTGTTCTCACTGTTTTGATTCTGTGACAATATTATTTCAGTTTTTCTCAAACCACTGAAACCAAACCAAATGTTCTTTCAGGACAAAACTATGTCCATGTGTGATGAAGAGCAGAAAAATCAAATATTACAGGAAAGGAATTCACATGAAATTAGTGATTGAATTTGTCCGTTGGCCCAATGCAAATATTTTTTAAAGAACAACCTTAAATCCTTTCAACATGGTTTTCATTCTGTATAAAAAGAGCGATGGTTCAGTGCACGGCTGCAATGATTAATCAACCATTAATTGATTCCAATGTTGTCTTCCTTTTCTTTGCTCCTCTGACAGATAACTGAATATATTTGTGTTTGGATTCAATAAAACACAATTATCTGCATTTTATGGACAAAATTAGATGATTCATGGAAAAAATAATCAACAGATGAATTGTTTTTGGAGGTTGGAGCGCTAGTTTAGTGCATGTGCTCATGTTTAAATAGTAGAGATGACTCCTGAATTTTCATAGAAATACACTATTAAATGTATTAGAATGTGTGTCAGGGTTATAGTAAGTAATAAGGTCATAGTGGCCACGAGTGGTTGTGCTTCCAGAAAGACACACACACACACAACCTGAGAGCTGAGTTATTCATTGAGGGTCAGCACCTGTTCACCTCCTGCAAAGAGGGGTGGACTGTATTTTACTGCCACGTTGGTTCAAACATTAAGGTTTTTAATCACCAGGTGGCTCCAGGTCATGTTCATCACATCTGCTGCAGAGAATAATTATCCTCTACTGACGGCCCAAGCCACATTAGATCATTTTTAAACCTGAAGGTCAGGTGCGAGGGATCAGACGTGGGCATTCTTCACGTACCTGGCGTGTTTCAGCTTCTTTCAGCTTCATTATTCCGGTGTTGCTGCTGTTGTCAGTCACGCCAGCAGCTTTGTATAGCAAAATAAATAAAAACCCGACTGCATGTCGCCTTCCATCACAAAACAGCTGGAAGCTAGCGGCTGCAGGAGAACACACTTTAGCATCCAGCAGCTAACAAATGAGATATAGCTCAATAGAAATGGTGGTGACCAAACAGATTAAACAGACGTTTGACCAGAAGCTTTATGGGAAAAGCGTGAGACCTAACGGACACCATGTTTTAGCCGCTTTTGGCTAATTCTCCTTTTTACTGTTTATTTTTACTGCTCTTGTCAGATGAGCGGTTTTTATAAAAAAAATTAATACAGAAAAACACACTAGCAACCAGCAGGTGACATATATCATCTATGAGCAATGGCAGTGATCAAAACACAGGATTAAAAGGACACTGTTCATGAATAAAATCCAACGTGACCCTTTGCTAACATCTTAAACAGTTTGCTATACTGGATTTGCGTGAGTAAAGATGAAGACCTTTCCCTGAAGAAGGTGAAACTAGCTGAAGCAAGTTTCCCACAGCTAACTCCTAAAGGTTTCTGGATGACTAAAGGCTAACTTATGCTCTACGTAACCATTGTGTGCCTAGCAGCTTGCGATGACCGACGAAATGGAGCTATACAACTGGAAATTGTGGGGGCAGTGTAGAGTGTAGAAAACTACCGAGAGGAGGCTACAAGGGCATTTAAAACTGGCTGCCAGAGCTTACAGGCTTGGTGCTCGTCACTAATTAAATGTCCATACAACGCAAAGGACTCAAGGGGGTATGTAGGGTATAGTGACAGATGACGTTTAGGTTGGACGGAAGTGAAACTGACCAAAATGCAGTATAAAGTGGCCTTAAGGACCTCCACCTATGGGGTGTTCTTAAGGTTTGAAAATTGCCTCCAAAGTATGAACTCACTCACTTTATTTTCAAGTGAATGTCCTGAAGTAGTGAAAGAATATGAGTGTAAAATGTCAGCCAAACTGGGTGTGGACCGTGTTTTTGAGTTCTCCCTTCACATCTGACATATGCAGCGGGAGGCTGCCTGGCTCGGTCATGTTCAAGACATCTTCAGAAACATCCAGGCGAGGCAGCTGTGGCATGTACGGGACAGGATATCCACCCACTCGCTCGTTACGAGTGGCGCTGGACCTGCCGCGTTCTGGCGCGGACGCCATCCAAGGATTTGACCAGAGAGCTGGAAGAAGTTGTGGAAAATGTGCTGAGCAACTTCTGCGTTCTCACATACTGTATAGCCACCGGTGCGTGTCTGAAAGCAGCAGGGGGAGGCGCACGTCGTTCGCATGTATCTCTGGACTGCATGGGCATCCTGGTTTTGGTTTGGCCAAACCAGAGATATCCAGTCCAAAATTTGGTCTGACTGGTTGCCAACCAGCTGGTAACATCATCCCAGCGCTGGCCTTACATGAGGCCACGACATGAGACTTTGACAGAAATGTCCCCAAACTATGTTTTTGACCTTGCTTGGTGATGCGGCAAATGTACCCTCCTATTTTTTGAAGGCTGTCCAAAAAAAGAAAAGCACCTCTGTGACCTTGAGGACACATGTTGACATAGTTCTCTGCACTGCAAGGTATTTTCCCTGAAACCTAATCTCGCAGAGATCCCGGTGCATACGAAGGACGTTGTGTGGCACAAGTGAGCCTTTGTTGTTTGGTGAGTCTTACATCATCTCCAGACTCCAGCTCCTGGACCAGCTGGTGTAGGGTTTGACAGGAGGTCCTGGTGGTGCATTCGACCCTCCACTGAACCCCGCAGCTTTATACCTTTCTCACAGAAGCTGCTCTTAACTTTATCATAACCCAATATGCTTCCAGGAAAGTTTTTCCATGCGCTACATGAACAACGGTCTGCAAAAATGTCCACCCCTGCTGGTTCTTGCGTCTCGCTGTTTTGGATCAGGAGCAGGGACCTGTTCAATGGCAGGTCAGCGGTCACAGTGTCATAAGTGTTACTGCTCAGCATTATAGCTGCTCCTGTTACTCCCTCTCACTCTGCCTGCCTGATCTCAGCTTTTTCCAGCCATAATTCAGTCCCACTAATTAGGACAAGAGCTTTCACTGGTCTGCGAGGGAACCACTTTCACATGGGAAGCTTTTTTTTTTATATACCTCCTGGTCCCACAGCACCAGTTAGTGGTGTTATGAGACGAGGCTCCAACTGAGAAAAACAGACAAGAGAAAAAATCTTTCAGTTTCTTCCCTGAGGTCACCTTCACTTGGCCAAAGAGAGAAAATTCCCATCACGTGAGCGCCGCACAGCCAAGCGCGTCAACAAAAACAGCGGATGGAAACACTTGTGAGCTGCTCATCCTTCATCCAACAAGACCCATTTAACGTGATCTAACTCGACAGAGAAGAGGACTCTCATGAGGATTATTTTCCTAAACCGCAGGAGCCACAAATGCAGATTCACACGTTACAAGTGGCGGACACGTCGACTGTGACATTAATGACCAGGCCAAAAGTCGAGATCATGCGCTCTCCTCCTGTAACTCCGGCCGAGCGCTTTCCCGAATTCTGCTGCTATTTAGTGACTCACTGTATGCACCGTGGTTAACTTTGTTGGACAGGTTGTTTCACCATCTGTGAGACCTCAGAGAATCAGGTGGTAAATGTTGATTTGGTTTTGGAGAATTTAGTTGTTGTTGTTTTGGTTTTTTTCCATGAGGGAAGGGTTGTGGATGAGGAGGTAAATCAGGTCATCTTCTAACCTGAGAGGCAACAATTGGATCCATGGTTATAATTTATGTGCTGGGGCATTAAGAAGCTTAAATTGCTGAATGATGTGTCACAGAAAATATTGCTACGTTTACAGGAAATGATTGATAAAGACTCCATTTACCTCAAAATTGTGTCTTTAAAACTTAAATATCGTCAATAACCCAAAGGATGGTGGCTCAATTCCAGGTCCCTCCAGGCCCTTAGACCACAAATTGCTTTACACTAATCAGCCACTTTATTAGGTACACCTGTGTTGACCGCACACATATCTAATTAGTGCCAGTCACATGGCAGCACTTCAGTGCTTCTGGACATGTAGATGTGGTCAAAATGTACAATTATCATGGTTGCTTGTGCCAGTCTATCTGGTCTGAGTATTTCAGAAACCGATGGTCTACTGGGACTTTTAGCCACAAATATGGATAGTGTTTTTGAATGGCCAGACTGGGTGAAAATATTTTTTTTTAAAAAGCACTAGTAACACTTACCACAATGTATGAAGAGCATCTCCGTACAAGCAACACATCAA
Source organism: Solea senegalensis (assembly GCF_019176455.1). NCBI lineage: Eukaryota > Metazoa > Chordata > Actinopteri > Pleuronectiformes > Soleidae > Solea > Solea senegalensis. Next base: position 15,235,905 of record NC_058037.1, on the reverse strand, counting down.
AACTTCCTGACTGAAGCAGCAGAAGACCTCACCATTGCTACTGCATTAGGTGTACCTAATAAAGTGGCAGTTAACAGTAATATACTGCATTAAACTTTTTTTTTTTTTACAATTCTGTCTGAGGAAAAACACTTCACAAGCACCAAATCTATTGTATTTCCTCTGTAACTGTGGGATATTTTCAACAACTCTTTTTCTTTTTTCCCCAGCTGATAAAATTGTACCTTGGTCCCAACAACACTCTGCCCATTGTGCATGTTTTTATGAGACACAGTAAAGCTAGTATGTGGTAGAAGGAGAGAAGAGGAGGTGACAGAATGGAAATAACAGGAGGAACACACTGATCCGCTCAATCCACCGTGACACGTGGAGCCAAAAAACTCTCCCTTTTTAAAAAAAAAAAGAAAATACACAAGAGGGCAAATGAAGCAGAGACAATGATGTGAAGCTTAGCGGCGAGAGAAAATACAACAGTGACACTTTGGTCCAGAGTAAAAACATCCCCACAAAAGAGGAGCAGCAGTAAATGTGTTTAACAGAGACGCCGGTCTGTCGTTGGAACATGTATTTTTACGCCTGCAATAAAATGTTGAATTATTATGTTATTTTGACCTGAAATTGATGAGTTAAACAAATGCATTCAAAATAATGATTATTGTGCTGGTGAAGAAAAATTCTGGGTTATATTTAACTTGTCTTAGGTTAGTTCTTGTATATTCCTTATTTCTTTTTCTTTTTCTTTTCTTTTCTTTTTTTTTTTTTTAAAGGGCACCATGTCTGGAAAAAAATAACTCCATTTGGCACCAAGGAGGTGTTTCTGGCACCGAGGTGAGACGACACATTTCTGTGTCGGTTGTAAATGTCCTATCTGCTCTTGCTTCACCACAATAACACGACGTGTTCCCAAAGGAACAAACGAAACACTGGAAAATCTTTGTTGTAATGGAGTAAATACATAAATCTGCATCATGCAGGTTATACTTCACTCCTTTTATCATTATTCAGAATGTTGCCTCTTATTCAGTGAACTACATGCTTTTAATATCATATTTCACCTCCATACTTTTACTTATATGCAGATGGCCTGAAATGAGCTTCTCAATTCAGTGATAAAAATGAAAATGCTTTATCGTGTTTTTTCCAGCAGATGGGGTTAGAACTCCAAACACAGTGGCGTCACTGTTTTGGTACAAATGTGGTTTTCTGTAGAAAGGTTTGTTTTAAGGACATGCATAAAAAGTTCAATTTGAACAGGTTTTCCCTTCAAAAATTCTACTCAGCAGCAGCTGCAGCATTTTTGATCACAGCAACCCGAGGCTAGTTGGACCAAAGTCTGTCTGTTTTGTTTTCTGCTGGGTCACAATGACTGAATAAAAATGTCATTTTCTGTAAAGCCAACTACCAAATATGTCTTTATTTCTACGTGCTCCTTCAGGAAAGCAGATGAATTGAGTTTTATTTTTTCGAAGAAGAAAAGTTAAATGAATACAATAACTTATTATCACTTGGATATTGTAGCACACAGGACACTGAATTTGAAATGCCACGTGTGATGCAACATAGTAAGACAATTAATGTTTAGAATGAAATTATGCTGAGCCACAGAAATCCGGAACGTGTCACTTAAACGTCATTTATAGAGATATAGAGGGGAAAAAAGTTGTTGCAAGAACTATTAATCGTCCTTTAATTGTCCTTCAAGGTGTGAACGACCGGTGTGACCTGGTCAGATCAAGGGTGTGTCTGTGTTTGGCCCTGCGATGGTCTGGCGACCTGTCCGGGGTGCGACCCTACCTTTGGCCCTACGTCAGCTGAGCTTGGCCTCAGCCGATCATCTGGAAGATAAAGCGGTCGAAGGTGAGTGAGTGACTGTGTTGAACATGCATGTCGGGTTAAAGACACCCGACAAACGAGGCTGGAGTCGGCACACGGACGTCCGTCAAACACCACATTCCTCTTGAGAATCTGCTCTAAATCCTCCCCAAAACACCCAAAGCGTTGACAGCGGCTGCTGTCAGGGAAAACAAAGAGAAACATGAAGACACATGGAAACACGGTTCAGTGAAGTGTGTTTTAATTGTCAGGAATGAGGTGAATGCTGGAGGGGACGGGGCGAGCCGTTATGGCGACGAGTCATCACAGCTTTAATGTCACTCGCTTCAGAAGCACACGGCTGCTGTTTTTACATCCATCAGGTCTCACACTCACTGCCCACGAGTCACTTAATATCAAGTGAAAAAAAAAAGTGTTATTGGTTTCATTTGAACTTTGTCGTTCCACATCAAAATAAAAGCTTTTATTTTGAAATGAGGTGAAATGTCATCATGAATATTATTGTTTTGAATTCTTTTCCCAAAAAGTTGGACTTTTTTGTGAGTTTCTGTATGTATAAGGTTTTATTTATCCGCTATACTTAATGCCTGTTTTTATTGCTTTATTTAAATGTTTATTACCTTTATTCCAATTCACTCTTGTCTAAATTTCATTTGTCAACCTCCTTAAATGGTCTTTTCATCAGTTTATCATCACATTAATAACTTATCGTCTGTTCAGCTTTTTGAACCACTCTTTTTTTTTTTATTATTAAAGATGCTTCACTTCAGTGATTGATTGTGAAAATGTCAGTCTCAGAACATGGAGAGATGCTGCAAAACAAAGGGGAAGCAACTGAAAAGTGCTATCTTATGGGATGCTACTGCCCCCTATTGGCAGAAGAGACGGAAGCGTTTTGCCTGCATCAGTGTGAGCAGCAGCAGCAGCAGCATTGTTCTAATCCAATGTTTTAATGATGATTAAAGCTTATTGAATCTATGCAAATAAATATGTGTATGTGTGTATATATTTGTGTGTGTATATATGTGTGTATATATATATGTGTGTGTGTGTGTGTGTATATATATATATGACTTAAAGCATCTTTAATCTTATAGTAATGGATCTACTCTCTGTGCACTGTAACAGAAGGGAAACTGCTCTAGTAAAGGTCAGGTAAATTAAAAAAAAAACAAGCACCAATGCTTCTGCTCAGGAAGACAAATTTAGAAAATGAAATGTCAAACTGCATCAGTGTGTGTGTGTGTGTGTGTGTGCTAAGTGTCTGAGGAATTGGGAATTACAGTCATGTCCGTGGACAAAATGTCAGCCAAACAATGACAGAGTCAAAACGAATTAAGACCCAATTTTAATCACATTTAAACTGAGACGATGCGACTAAATGGACTGCAGGTGTTTGGAGATGAATGGGCAGAGTTTGAAGATTGAAACGGGGAACTGCACGAGAAGTGGGTCAAATAATCTGTCCGTCTACTGCCATTCATGTCGTGTCTTCACATACGACACACAAAAAGCACTTAACTGCGGTGACCGCACAGCAATGGATTAAATGTAAATATTCCCAATTTGACACGATTTACGACCAACCTCCCTGAAACTGAATACGTGTTTTGATGTCAGCGACTCCACTTGACCGACAGCATAATTCCACGGTATTGAGAAGAAGTGGAGCTCCGCTATAATAAGTTTAAACCCAAAGGTCAGCAGTCTGACACTAACGGTTATTGACATTCTGCCACCCTTTTAATTAATGAATCCATTTGACCTGGAGCTGCATGGCGGCCTCTGTCGCCTCCACTTCCACCGAATCGCAGCTTGACACAAAACCCTGCACGACTCTTGAGAGAGAGATTGAGAGAGAGAGAGAGAGGGAGAGAGAGGGAGAGAGGACGAAGGCACTGCAGGGGCAAACGCCGGCCACCCAGAGTCTGAGCCGCTGTGACAGGGCCGACGTGAAGGTGTGTGCTTTGTCTCTCACAGAGGATTTTTATGTTGCTAACACTTCACCAGCACAAGGAAGCGTCACTTTGTCTCTCAACTCAAGGATTTTCTTGCAAAAGAGAGAAATGGATTGTTCTCCAAAAAAAATAAAAATGTCAGTAAACGGTTGTTTTTTAGAAGGAGACATATAAATACATAAATGTGCTGATATTTTTGGGGCCCTTTAACGCCGACTGTATCTCAGACGACACGGCACTCTGCGTTATAACAATCATGTAACGTGGTTCGTGCTAGCAGGAAAAATGCCAAACGGTTTCTGAAAAGCTGAGAATCAGCGTCTTTGTCACCGGAGACGAGAAAAACACCTGTAGTTTCCATTCTTCGGGCCCCGTTCGTAGGTTTTTGGACATTAAGTCAAAAACGCCAACAAACGCTACTTTAAAGATGTCTTATACTGTTCAAATTTCAAATTGAACACACAAAATCTGGTGTTCAACTGCGATGTTGTTGTTTTTTTTTCAATAAAACCTTCTGTTTTTCTTCATTTAATGGCGGATATTGAAAGTTGTTCTTAAAAGAACTTACTCAGAGGACGTTTTCTGGCCCTTTTACGGTTAAAATAAGCAACAAAAAACAAGTCCAGACGGACATTTCGAGGCATTTATTGTATAAAACGTGCTCAAAATGAAGTTATGATTGATTTCCCAATGGATAAATGTCTGGTTTATCTATTCAAAATAACCGAAATTGATGTAAAATATCACATTTTCAATGTTTTCCTGTTTGTTGTTGTGACGATGGATATTGTACATTGGGTCATGTTGGGTATAAAAACTGTTATTTACATTTTAAGTGAATTGATTCGCTCCATGACTGCTAATTATTGACAATAATAAAGTGATTGCTGACTTAAACTCAACAAGAGTGACTTTATAAGAAAAAAATGCAGATTTTTAGCCCCGACGGCTATAAATGACGCACACTGTAATCGATTGTGGGGGCCGCATGTGGCCCACGAGCCACCTTTTTGACACCTCTGTCCTTCACCTTGTGGCTTAAGTCCATCATTAAGAGTTAAATACACTAAAGTTGACCAATTATAGGCATTTGAGGCTCCGCTGAAGTCTCTAAAAATCACGTATTAAAACAAATAAATGAAGTTAAACAAGATACAAAGATTCACAGCGTGACGTCGCAGCTGTGTCTCACATCCAAACATTAAGTATTAAAACAAATAAATGAAGTTAAACATGAAACAAAGATTCACAGCGTGATGTCGCAGCTGTGTATGTGGAGGACAAAAATAACAGCGTGAATGTCAACGCTTTTTCAGATGTGGCCACGGAACACAGTCGAGGTGACCTGACACCAGCTGGTGATCACACCTGTCGCACACCTTCACACCAACACACACACAAAAAGGAGCTTTTGAATCTATAATAAATAAATAAATAAAAGTTGCCGTGCAATGTCACCGAGCTTGGAGACCAATTATTGCCCTCTTTGCAGCCTTTTTAACCATCTTTAGCCAACATTCAGATCGCTCACCTCGCCGGCTTCATGTGACGTCCCGCTCACTTTGACTCACTCGCTCCGATTCAGGTGGAAGAACAAAAAAAACAAACACTCAAAATTTTGTGACTCAGCGGTTTTTGACTGTGAGATGAGAGCTGAAGTGTAACGTTGCCCTGCAGCTGTCAGACAACAGCCTCCATCCTGGCAAACATTGAAGCTTCACTTATTGTTTTAGTCTTTAAAGAACACAGCCAGGTCAGCTTAAGACCCGTTTCTACCGCCGTAGTTCCAGGAATGGAATGTAGACCACGGTACAGATGTTATTTCTTTCTTTTTGCTTCAAAATCTCCAGTAAAAATGAATTCAAGTTGCAAGGTTGGTGGAGTTTAAAAAGCTGTGGAAAAATGAAAGCACATGTGTCGGAGAAGAAAGGAAAAAGGTCTAGGTGACATTTAAGGTGAGATCATTTTTCTCTACTGGTGAATGGAAAAATCGATTTAAAGAAAAAAGAAGTTATTTCTCTGAGAAACTTGCCTGAAGAAAAAATAACAAATCATAAAATAAACTAACTTTTGTCTCTATAGGGGGCTTGAAAGGATAACTTTGCTTCGATCTCCCCAATCTCTGGAGCTTAATCGTGTGTTTTAAAGTCCGCAGTGTGGAAAACACGGAACCTGCTATACAGCATCTGGATTCAAACCTGTTGCCTAGCAACCGTGCCAATTAAATCACTCTTTTCTTCCACTTGTTACAAATAAGGCTAACTGCAATGTTCATGGCTCCTCCGTGCTGACAAAGCATTAAATAAGAGTGGGGATTAATAGACGCGTCAACCGTCCGGTCATTGATTTTCCTTTTTTCTTTTGATCATCCCATAATAAGAGGTGACGAGGTACATATACGACTATAATGACACTGTTTTCTGCAGCGAATCCATTCATTTAATGCAAAAAAACAATGATCAGGGGGTGCAGCGACTGTCAAAACCAATGCAAATCCCATCGTTTAAATGTCACTTTGAGCGCGGGTTCAAGCAGGAGGAGCATCTCTGCCTCCCCCCATTTAAAATGTCTCTGAAGTCAAAGCAAGACTGAGGAGCTGATGAGGAGCTGAGAGGAACAGCAACTGGGGCCTACTTGTATCTGTCAAAAAAGAAAGAGAGAGAGAGAGACCCAGATACTGTTTCTCAGTCAGGTCTGTGAATTCACACAAGTAATGGGGACACTGGTCTTGATGCCAGACAAGAGAAATGACACCTTTTGGTCATTTAGAGCCTGGTTTTTCAATGACAGATGAGCTGTGGTTGACTGAGCGCTCGTTAAAAAGCTGGGTCACATTCAGAAAACTGACTTTATCCCCAATTCAAGGGCAAAGAGTGGATGGATGGATGGATGCTGACTCTAGGGATGTGTGTTTTTAGGCTCGGAGTGCAGGAGGACCCTTATGAAACTGAGAGTTTTTTTTAATTTTTTTTGTGAGTTCACCAGCATAATGGGGACATTAGTCTTAGGTATAATTTCTAAAATTATACCTTTTGGTCATTTGGTGCAGTTTGTCCATAGTGCTTCAGCACGTCTGTTGCCTGGATCATTGCATTGGCTCCCAACTGAATGTTTTTTAATTTAAAAATGTAGCTTTTTACTTACAAAGCATCCATCTTACCTCGGCGATCTTTTACATCCATACTCACGAACACTGAGATCCGCAGAAAAGTCAATTCTTTCGGTACCAAGCTCGAGGTTAAAACACTGGGGAGGCGGAGCCTTTGCTGTGGCGGCCCCCAAATTGTGGAACGAGCTGAAGTTTCAATAAATGGCCAGTGACTATGGGGGTATTAGAGTCTTGTTCCAAGTCACAAATGACCTTTGGTTGACCCTGCAAGTACTAACGCTTGTGACATGATGAGCTATGATTTTTGAAGGCGCTGAAAAACCAATGAATAAAAAAACCTTTTCATTATAAATGTGTGAAACATACTTCTCTGCAAACCAATGGAAACTGTCAACATTTCTAATGTGACGTAGATCACACACATCTGTGGCGAAATCCTCACCAGTTCAGTTTTCAAACATCACAAGGCTTTTGTTGTGGCGACCAGGAAAGCGTCAGCCACGCGGCTGGAAAAACACTGAAGAGTCGTCAACTTTTCCAAAACCGGGACGTGGTTTTCATCCATTCCTCATTTCAGCCAAAAGCACCACAAGCAGTTAACTTGTAGACTATGTAAATAAAAATGCGAATTCTGGTTCAGAAACATGAGCGCACATGTTTGACTCGTCCTTACCTGTTATGCAAAGAGCCAAAGTTGCCTCTGTGTCGTCTTGTCTGGCTCTTTCCATTTACTGTTAAAGATGAGCTCCCTGTGACCTTTTTCAGTTCAGACTTCAAGTCGATGGTTTTTGCATAATGCTCAATTACAGACACGTCTGGTTTTAAATGTTAGACTGGAAACTAATGAATTTAAATACGCGACAAGTGTCACTTTAACAGCTAGAAAATGCCGCCGCAGTTTTAATGAAATGTGTTCATGAAAATGTATGAGTCTCTATTAGGGGAAAACTTAATGGAGTGCGTTTCTAATCACGGCATGATTTGCACTTGTACCGGGGAACTTCTGTCTCTTAGCGTTTCTGTTTACAGACTGAAGAGTGACTGAACTGATCGTTGGGAGGGAAATTCAGCGGTTGGCACTCTTGCCTCTTACAGCAAGAAGACCTGAGTTTGCAACCCGGTTGGAATAAGGTCTTTTCTGCATGGAGTGTGCATGTTCTTCCCATGTGTACATGGGTTTTCTCCCGGTTCAAAAAGTCCAAAAACACTGGCTGATTTGATTCATTGGACACTATACACTGACCATAAGGTGTGATTGTGTGAAAGTGGGTGTCCCTATGATGGACTGGCAACCTGTCCAGGATGTAACCTGCCTCTCTGGCCCTATGTGAGCTGGGACTGGCTCCAGTGACCACCACGATCCGTCGCGTGGAGGATACAGTGGCGGCGACAATGGATGGATGAACGTGGAGCCATTGCTAGTTAAGTCCAGTTGCTAGGAGAACATGTTGTATAGATTGACCTTCAAGGTTGGCACCAACACAAAGCTGTTGTTCGTTCCTTGCCAATCAGAGTCTCATGAGCCCAGAGCTGATTATCTTGTTTCTGATTCTTATGATGTATATTAAAGGTCATTAGACCAATGATTGTAGTATGTGACATCTTGAGGACTGATCTGCAGAATTGGAGGCCTGTCTCGATGTAACCGCTCTTATCCATGGCCAAGTAGATTAAAAATGTAATTCCTTCACCAAAGACGATGAAGACGGTGGTTCTCAAACTTGAAGTAGCACCATTATCACCAACGTCCAAATACGATGGTGTAAATGGGCCGAGCAACGTCGGCTAGGGAACAGTATTTCGGATTTTCCTCCACGTACCACTTGAGGACGCTTGCGTACCACTGGTGGTAGGCGTACCACAGTTTGAGAACCAAGGACCTAAGCTCATCACAGACTCCAGGGCCTTCTCCACTGTTCTCCCAAAAAACCTCTAACAGGAAAAACTCTCGTGACTTGGACCACAAATTCTCCACATATCGGCGGGGGGGGCAACGATGACGACACCTGTGACGGCAGCTCCAGCTTAGATAACAACGAAGCTGATAACAAGAGCTGTTCTGTTACTCAAAGGCTCCTCATGTGCTCCGTCTTAACACAAACCACAAAGAAGATTAACGTGCACTTTTCTAGTCTGTGTATCGCGTAGCTGCTGCTGTAATTTGCTTCAATCTCAAATGCTGCGACTGCTTTTTCCATAAGCTAATTAGACGGCGGGAGCGGGGAGGCAGTTGACACAAGCTAAATCTGAGTTTCGAGTTTTCCTGTTAACACGTTGGCCGCTGGATGCTCAGACGCCCCGCGGTTGTGCTAATGACGGAATACATCAGCAGTGAGTGGGCAGAGAGCCTCTGATCTCTCATGCGCACGGCGAGACTTTCACTCAGCACACTACTTGAAAATATGACCCAAAAAAAAAAGAAGCCTGTGTTTTCTCTGAAAAGGCTCCTGGAGTTGGACATAAAAATGCACGACTGCTGTTCACGGTACGGTTCAGTTTGGTAAAGTTTGGCTGCACAAATCCACAAGACGTCAAGTTTTGTATGAGCATCGACTGTGAGTGTCATCTGTCGCCCAATCATCTGACTGTCGTGGGTGGAGCTAGACCTTACCGTACCATTGTGCCCCAAGGAAAGGGTGCTACTATTCTTAATGGAAATGCAAAAAAATAGCTATTCCACTCGATGGAAGGAGAGGAGAGGAGAGGAGAACCACTGCCTGACAGAACCCACATTCAGATCCAGTCCTGGTTGCGCTTAATGCTTGAGCTCACATCGGCTAATGTTATAGTTTGTCATTTCAAACTGAGCGAAGCTGCTAATTAAAGATGATTAACACCACTCTCATTGCCAGAGGTTGTTCTGGTGTATGAATTGGGGACGTCACCATAGCCCTCAGTGCTGCTGACGTTACCGTGGTTACTATTTTGCATCCTTTACTCTTTATTGGAGCTGATGCTGGTTAAAAACCTGCAGTTGACCCAGGATTGACATTATTCCCACTAATGTAATATTAATGTGCTAAAGTCACTCAGTGAAGTGTATTTATGATGGATATTAAAGTCAAAACTCACCTCTAACACAGTCCAGTGTCATGAAACAGCACTTAATAAAATATGATTTTGTCTGATTTTGGGGGTGAATTTGAATTGTACGATTTAATAATAAAGTATTGACTTGCTACACTGGAGCTCTCAGTGAAATCATACAGTGTTCCTCAGCAGGATGGTCCATCGAAATTGAACCTGTTCCATGTTATCTGTTCATTTTTGAACCTCTGAAAGAGATGCCACTGAAAAAAAGAGTGATATTACCAAGAGTGGTACAAGTAAAGGTACAAACAGTCCTTGTTTTTGAACAATGGCAACACAAAAATTGATTATTACAATGCTGAGAACAGAAAAATGCTGCAGTACATCTCTGTTATCAAGCTCCGAACGGACACAGGAGGGAAAATGATGTTTTAAATGAGCCTTGAGTCAAATCAGGTGTGAAATAAGAGCCTCAACTTGTGTATTCTTTAACACTCGCGCCATCAAGATCAATAATCTTCCTGTTTCATGTGATGCTTTTAATTCCCAGCAGCAGTTTGCGCTTAGAAATCCTTCTGTGTTGCATGGATTATCTACAAAAAAAAACGCAGCTACTCCACGGTGCAATAACTGTGTAACACACTCATTGGCAAAGATGTATGAAAACAAACTCCTCTCTTTCCTGCTTTTAAGTAGGAGCGACGGATGTGGTTTCCAGGGAGGCATGGCTGCACAATTTCACCTGGTAACAGCGGTGGCGCACACGCGGCACAGAATCAGCTTCTTTGTGGACATAGTAGGGGATTGTGGGTAAATCCCAAAGGGCGTTACGGCTTGACAAATATTTGAAGTGCTGCCCAGCTCTGTTTGCCTCGGCCTGAGCTTCAGGTTGAGGCAGCTGCTTGTAAATTATGCATCACAAAGAGGAAAGACAGAGCCGGCAGCATCAGAGTGGAAAGAGTCTGAAAAGAAGAAATCATTTCTGTTACACTCACAGTACAAACCGAATTCTTACTGTGTTTCGTTTGCTTTATTTTACAAACAGCATGAGCAAATGATTTCCAGGAAGAAGTGAAAAATCAATGGAATTGACCACAAGGACAATAAAAGATCCCTGACCTGGAAAATTCTACTTTCTTACTCTGAACATTTTTTTCTTTTCAGCTTCCAGAAAACATGTTTTTAAATGTCACATTGTATTTGCATAACGTACATCTGCATCTCCATCAAATCCACTCACACGTGAAATACAAATGACAACGACATCCAGCACAAAATGCACACAGACCCAAAAACAGACGGGGAGCATGAGCGAAAAACAGGCCGCAAGAGTCGAATTGATGCCAAATATTGAAGTCGTAAAAACTCGGACACTGAGGTGTGCTTACAGAGTGCAATCAGGACCAAGTCATGTTACAAAAAGTTTGGATCAAAGAGTCTATGTCCTCACGTCATTAATTGCTTTGATAGATTATCCAGGACATTTTGTTCTGCGTCTTCATTTCACAGGTCGTGCCGGCGCCAATCACAACGGGGAAATTGAAAAGCGGTATCTGCGTCCTGCCGATCATTTAGTCACTGGAGAAGAGAAGTCCTTTTTTTTATTTATGGAACTGGGTCAGCCCGAGTGGCAGTGAAGTCAGACTGAACAAATACATAACTCACAGCACAGTCAACGCTTGGTATCAAATAGGTTTTTGTCCAACGAGAGAACCTGCAGAGCCTCGGGCGCCTCGTCAGCGAGACGTCTAAAACCTTGACCTCTAAAATGATTACTGTCTGAGAAAATCACAAAAAGAGAGGAAAAGGTTTTTGATAAATCGAAAAGAATCCATGATTGTCAAAGAGCGATTTGACACTTCAATTCCCCCCACCCCCGCAAAGGCCAAGAAGGAGTACGTCACTGATCCACAGTGGGAATGGTGCTGACCTTATTGTTCCTGCTGATTCTCCGCTCGGGCCTCGGCCTGGGCAGCTTGGTCTGGATCAGCTCCTCGGGTGTGTTACCCAGCGGCGGCAGTAGCCTCTTCTTGCTGTTCCTGGTCTCGGGTAACCACTGAGGGGGAAGCTCAAAGGGCCCGAACCCAAACTGCGGAGAGTCCTCGACTTCTGTCGGTGTAGCTGGTGCCACCTGTGATGAAGAGGCGTAAGCGCACGTGTGAACCGGAGAGGCCCGAGGTGCTAGGATCGCAGGAGGACCGTCTTTGGTGATGACCAGCCCTCCCGCCGTGCTCTGCAGGGAGTCCTTCTTGGTGATCACCTCCCCTCTGAGGCTCCCCAGCCTCGACCCGGCTTTGAGGTCCTCCTTTGTTCCTGATCCTTGACCCTCGTTCTCTGCATCCTCCTCCTCTTCAGAGGGTCTGAAGATTTGTTGCTGGCCAATATTGAACATCTCTAGAAGTTGGCTCCCAGAGCGGCCGGCGGTCTCCAGTCCCACCGGCTCCCCGATCACCCCATCCGGTCCCAAAGAGGCCAAACCCCCGGTGCTGACCACGTTGCGGCGGCTATAGCGTCTGTGAATCCTAGCGAGCAGGTCCATCCAGCTGTGACGTGCCGAGCGGTTGACAGTCAAAAACAGAAGTGGGTTCGTGAGCAGAGACACTTTGGGGAGCCAGAGTGCGGTGAGATACAGCGTCACAGGCAGCTCCTTGGTGTCCGCCAAGATGGTGCGATACACCACCAACGCCCCATAGGGGGCGCTGCAGGCGGAGAAGGCCAGCACCACCGCCAGCAGCGTGGCGTGCAGCTCGGCCTCCCGCTGGGACACGTACGGGATGGAGATGCTGTTCTGCGGCGTGCGCAGCGCCGCGATGATCACCTTCTTCTTCTGGCTGGCGCTGAGTGCTCTGCGGATCAGCAGCATGAAGAGGAAGACCAGGGCGAGCGGGAGGACCACCGTGGTGACGTTGTAGATCAACACGTACGCCATGTGGCCCAGGGAGCGCGCGGGGTCGTCGGAGCAGGACGAGGTGACGTACACGTCGGTCACGTTGGTCACGGCGAACACGGGGAGGCTCGCCACCACCGCATGGACCCAGATGTAGATGACCAGGTCTCTGGAACGAGCATCTGAGATCTTCCTCTCCAGCGGGTACAGCACAGAGTAGTATCTACAAGACAAGAAGAGGTTATTTTAGAGTAAGGCCCAGTTATACCCAACTTTCATCTGTTTTAAGTCCGTCCGTTTTGCAGTACTTCCTGTAGAGGGCAGTGCCAATTTGCCGGCATCAACAAACATGCCGCCCATTGAAGAGATTATTTCATTGTCCTTGATATAAAATAGACAGAAATGCAAGCTGTGGAACGTAAGACCACTGAATGTAAGTCGTACCATTAACGGGGGATATTACTCGTTGGTGTTGCCAATGAGGGAGACAACTTCCCTTGCCAGATGGATACTCGAATTTAAAATGCCGTGCGAGTGAAGCCTAGCAGTCGCGCTCCGTTATCTTTGGACAATTGACTCCATTTGAACGCAAAGTATGGACTAAAAGCTCCGTCCATCTCCGTCTTTTGCGTAGAGTATAAATGGACCTTAAGAAAAAAGAATTAACGTCTGAAGGTAAAGGCTGCAGATTGCAACAAACGGAGAACTAACCCATCCTTTCTCCAAGTGCATGAAGAACTATGGTGGTCTTAAGCAAGAAAGGATCTCGAAAACACGTTTGATGACGTCCGAATGCACTAGCAGTTGCGCCATCATGACAAAAGTTATGATGCACCTAAATATAAGTTAGCTCTGTTGTGCACACTGACTTCCTGGGACACTTAAATGGGACACAGCCGTCAGCAACACCTGTGCCGGTCACAGGTGAAACTGTGGGGGGGGGAAACAGGACAAAACTCTTCCTGGATCATGTTGAAAAGACAGACAAAAACTTTTATTTAGTCACTAAATAAAATAGAATAATGACATAATAATGTCATTATTGTACAAAATTAGCTTTTTGCTCTTTTGAGCAACGCTTTATTTACAAACTCACAATCGTTCACTGGTCATGAGTGAGTCCAAAACACTGCACGTTACCATGGTAACGGTACATGCAATAAAAGGGAGATTTAGAGTTCAAGCCATAGAAAAATTGTATTTTATTTTTAAGTGGAAGGATTCAAATCCTCCAACAAATAACCAGTGGATTAGAGACATGATGCTTTTATGAAGCTGGAAAAGATTAGATTAACTCTGAATGGCTCTGTTAATATTTGTTTCTTTTTTTATAAAACGTGGACATGTTTGTACGAAACTGTTATTGTCTAATCTATGCATATGTATCTCAGATTATGCAGTGATGTAACCCTTATGTGTCATATGTGACTGAGACTACATAACATAACATTGTGATCTGTTAAATGATTGCAAGACATGAATTGTTAAATATATATTAAGCTAAATTAATTTAATTTAATTTTTTTTGAGAAGTTGCAGTGCGGGATTTAGCTGGTTTTAATGAAAGACCTTTAACATTCATAATTTCTCAAAAAAACATATCAATAAATCATTTATATTTTGTTGCCTCTATTAAAAAATGGAAACTAGCTGGTGAGTGTTTGCCTATTTTGTCCAGTTTTTCTCCATGGTGGCCATATTCTCAGTCTGTTCATGAGTTTAAGCAGTCAGACAACAGCATCAACAACTGTCTAATTAAAAACAACTCAATTAGATTATAGACTCCACCTTTTTCTTCTATTAGATTGTGTTCTGCTTTCGTCTAAATTAATGCGGCGGTAACACTGAGGTTTCAGTGCAATGGGCCCCCGGAGCGGCCAGTACCACGTCTGCAAATTAATAATCATTAGACGAATGGTTTTGCCGGATTATTATTCCATAACATGAAAGGCAGCTGTGAGTCATACCTTTTATGGCCACAAGATGAAAAGAGTCTTTTTTTTCTGTCTGTGGTGTATTACCTGCAGCTGATGATGATGATGATGATGATGAAATCATGTGGGTGTGTTGTTCATGCCCACCCACCAGAGCATAACTGGATCTTCTCATATGCGTATAGCAGATAATGGCCTGGATTGGCTCCCGTCCTATTGTTGTCTCTTAATCCTGCATAAAGAACTTGCTCCTTTTCCCTGAATCTGTCTCTTCATCGGCGCCACATGTAACGCAGGAGCCCGTAACTGTGCCACAGTCTCCTGTCTCCCGCCTCGAGGATTAATAATTCATCGGTTTGAAAGAATTCTGCTTCATTAC